>NW_017307931.1:149880-151708 GCF_000935625.1 Nanorana parkeri | reverse complement strand
TGCTGTTTGGCTGGCTCCATGCTGATTGGACAGGAAGCCGGCTTCCAGGCCAGTCAGCATGGTGCAGGCTTTCTGTCCAATCAGCATGGAGCCAGCCAAACAGCAAGGAGCCGGCTTCCCGGGCAATCAAGAAGCCGGGTGGTGGGTAATGACACGAAGCAGGGAAGCCTGCTCCATGCTATCGGAAGTACCAATATCAGTACTCAGTATTGGCTAGTACTAAAAGGTAAATATCGGTACTCGTACTCAATACAAAAGAAAACGGTATTGGTGCATCCCTAGTTTATTGCCCTACATAGCTTGGTATCATCAGCAAACAACGATACCGAGCTGTTATTTCCAATGTCTATATCTTTTATATCCAAAATAAACAGAATGACGGTTATGTGTCATGCTTTGTGCATTTGCACCTTTTCCAGGCCCTCAGGAATCACTGTTCACTGTATGTGATTTCCGAAGTTTTAGACTCTAGATTAAATCTCAGGATTTTATGCTCACAGGCTATGAGTCTCTATTAAATCTTTTATTGATACATTGTAGCACAATGAGAGTAGAGACACCTATCACAGGTCTGTTTTTCTCCTTGGTTTTCCCTCTATTTGGCTTTGTGTGTTGCCTTGACAACCCCAATGTTGTACGCGACAATTGAATGTATGCATTATATGTAAACATCAAATTTGCTATATCGTGCCTTATAACAGCCCCTATGTCCATAACTGCAAGCTTTAAATAGTTTCCTTTGACAAGTTGAATGCAAGTGAAAGGAATTTACTGGTCCTGGCCTCGGACAGACCGGAGGGACAGGTTTGTCATGCTGGGCATGGTTCGGAAAAAGGATAAAACTGCAGAGGCAAAGGGCATGGTCTTCAGATGAGGAAGGCAGCTGGAGGTAAGACGGTCTTTGATCTGCTACTTGTCTTTATCTTCTGCGGCCAGAAGCCAATCGCGTTTAATCGAACCTTCATTTTTCTGTAAAATGTAAAGTTTGTCCATATATTTCTGCGTAAAGCTATTTAAGTTTGTATAACTAGAGCTAAGAAACTGAAATATTCAGACAAAATTGTTTATATGACAGAAAACTTAGGGACATATTTCTTTAAGAGCAGGCGAATGTTAACACATTTGCCCCGTCACCACCATCTTCTGCCTACTCATTTACCCTCCATAGCTGGTTCATTTAACGATTTCTCATACGCCAGCAGAAAAGAGGCGAATAAGTAAGACAATGTTTTTTCTTTCATTTAATATATTTTAATTAAGGGTTTTCAATAAGACGGAGATACATAACATGTGAGCAGTCACTGTAACCATACAGCGTTAATGTTTAAGTAAAAATACAAGTAAATGGATATTTGTAGGCAATATGCAATGTGTTGTATATACAATTGTATACAATACAATATCAAATTGTAATATACAATTATTATCATCTTATATCGACAAAGAAAGCGATTAAAAAATAAATACATAAATAAGTCAATAAATAAATCAATAAAATAAAGGAATGAAGAACCAATCAGACTGGTATATAATTAACCAAACAGGTTTAGATCATGAATTATAATGAATTTAGCAAGGTTTGTATTTTAGACGTATGAAGATTTTAACCTTAAATAAAATAAAAAAAAAGAATTTAAGAAAGAAACTCTCTACGCCAAAAAGTTAGCCGAGTCCCATTGGCTGTAATATTTAACATGCTATAAATATGACAACTGTGACCCTAATGGGAAATTGTGCCAAGCAGCAAATTATTATAATTATTATTTATTTTAGTTTATTATTACAAATATTTATTTTCATTATTATTACCATTATTATTATTATACAG
>NW_017307931.1:142258-149847 GCF_000935625.1 Nanorana parkeri | reverse complement strand
GGGGGGGGGCAGTGATACATGAAGGAGTAGCTGTGTGGGTATGAAGATTTTAACCTTAAATAAAATAAAAAAAAGAATTTAAGAAAGAAACTCTCAACCCAAAAAGTGAGCCGAGTCCCATTGGCTGTAATATTTAACATGTTATAAATATGACAACTGCAGCAAATAGCAGCAAACTAGACATAATCAAGTGACTGTATGGGCGGCTAATGTGTCTGTGGGCAATACATGGCAAATGATTCGCCCATGATTCAAAAACAAAAATAAAAATAAAAATTGCTTGTTGATTTATAGATAATATAGCACCAAGCTCAAATGAAAAATGTTTGCAGCATTGACTGCTTCCAGAATAACAGTAGTATCCACTGTAGCACTAATTATGGTGTAAGTATTTGTACATTTGTCATTTTATTGATTTTTGATCAGATTATTTAAATAGGAAAAAACAAATAACATTTAAAACTAAGCTAAAAAATAAATAATTGAAAAAAATCAAATGAAACCTTTACTAACTTACGGAAAATAAACATTTGCAATTATTTATTTACTCTGTGATACCCAAACGTGGCTGTATGGACCGTACAACAACCCATACACGGGCATTCCCTTTACTGACAACAATTTAAATACAACTTCACAAACCGTGCCAGGAAGAGGTTCTCTGGCACCCAAGGATGCCAAAGTGTGCCCCCCCCCCAACTCTTTAATTTATTACTACAAAAAGTAACACAAATTTAAAACAGTAAAAAAAAAAGGCGAAAGGAATAAAGGAATCATTAAAGGAGAACTATGAGGTGGGTGCTTTTCACTCACCTCATAGTTCTAGCCGACCTGTGACAATGAGACTGTCACAGGTCAGCTCAGTAGATCAGGAAGTGAGAGAACACATACCGGCGTTCGCTCACTTCTCGATCCTGTCACGGCGCTCTGCCGTGACAGGGGAGGTGCTGGATTTCCCCCCTTCCCTGCTCCGATCCGCCAGCGCTGACTGGCGGAACGGGCGGGGGAGGGTACAGCTGGCTCTGCCTCTAGATAGCCAGAGCCAGCTGTCACTCACGCAGCTGGGCGGATCCAGACATAATTGTCGTGATCCCTTCCGGCTGCGGCGTCTCAGTATACCGTGAGTTGTAGCTCGCTACATACTGAGCTTTGGGTGACGCTAGTTTGTGTCCTCCCGCTACCCTAAGGAGAACTATGGGGAAAAGCCCTGACCCCATAGTTCTCCTTTAATAATCTAAATAATAATCAAAAATTTTAAGTACAAATTTTAGGGTTTAAAAAAACTAATTAGGGTTAACTACAAATGTTATTGTGACTTTTCACTTGTTTCCTGTTCTGGTACCCAGGTTTTTGATTATTTTGCTCCAGTTTAAGGGGGAGGGGGAGTGGCCTGAGTCCAAAGTCAGGTTTAGTTTTGTAATGCAGTATGAAGAACATGGTGTGGAGTGCAATGACTCTGAGTAGGCAGTTTAAGTACATGGGAGCAAGAACCAGAAAATATAGGAGAAATATTGGAGCCCAAATTTATTTATTTGATCAAAAACGTAAAGCAATCAATACAATTTGGTAGTTAAAGCAACCCTGAGGGTAAATTAAAAAGGTAAAAAGGTAGAAAAGAAGGTTCCCCTGTGAAGAAGAGATAGTAGACCTTTTCTGGCCCTGCGTCTACGTCACTGCTTAGTGCTGCACTGCTCCTCAATTCAGAGCAGAGTTACCACTATCATGTAGGCTGTGTCTGCCTGCACAGTGGAATGAGGTTGAGAAGATATTATACCCTGCATGACACCCTGCAACCACCTTGTTGGGGAAAACTTTCGAATGCAAACGAATCCGAATTTCCATTTCCAAAATTCGGTAGCGGTAGTTTGAACTTTCGTTTCGTATTCGGTTCTTATTCGTTACATTCGTTGGAGCAAAGTGACATTAGAGAAGAAGAAAAATATTTTTTCCCCCTCAAATGTCACTTTGCTGCAAACGAACGGACGAAATGAATAAGAAACTAATAAGAAACGAATAAGAACAGAAAACGAAACGAACGTTCGAACTACCGCTACCGAATTCCGTCCGAATCCGAATTCCGAATCCAAATTGACTTTCACACCCGAATCCCGAAAAACGAAATAACACAAATCCGAATTTAAAACGAAACTAAACGAATTTTTTGGCAGTGCACATGTCTACTGTGTACCAGATCTTCAAACGAGGGAAGATGTACACACTACCTACCGGAAAGGTAAGTATTAAAATTATTTTACAGGCTGCTACTAATTGATAATGTATTGTTGTGACAGGGTCACTTTAAGGGACTATTTATAAACAATTTGCCAGGCCCTTTACTCGTTGCCTATCTCTGAAAGTTTGTTTTTGGCAAATAATGCCAACAACCAGCTCCCTCACGGCCATTGGCCCATCCCATCTCAAGCTGACACTCAGCTGGGCGGCGTATTTTGAATTGAAGCATGGCACGAGACCTGACAGTGCTGCGCTAGGGGGAGACAGAGGAACCTCTTGCCTAGAAAAGTGGAAGGCATGCGGCAACCCACTGAACATGGGTTCGCGGCCCACTTTTGGGTCACGACCCACAGGTTGAGAACCAAGGTTATAGAGAATTGTATCATTATCTTTGGAATGGACACATACAGGTGAAACTCAAATAATTAGAATATTGCGATCCCTTAAGACTTAAGCCTATCCCACCTCAACCTAACCACTAAACCATAGCGTTCTCAAACAATTCATCCCCACACACCTACCTCCTCATGTATCACTGGCCCCTCCCTTTTAGATTGTAAGCCCTCAGGGGCAGGGCCCTCCTTACCATCTTGTCTTGAATTGTATTGTGATTGTAATGTCTTCCTTATATTGTAAAGCGCTGAGCAAACTGTTGGCGCTATATATAAATCCTGTATAATAATAATTTAGTCTAGAGAATGAATTACATTTTTGATTCGTCAGCCTTTTCTTGGTACATCAGCGAAAGGTAAGTATTCTGTCTCCTGCCGGGCAACACTACTAACTAACCTAAATAGGTTCAAGCAAGAATTGCTATCGGCCTTGATGGAGCCCATCAAGGCCGACAGCAATTCTTGCTTGAACCTATTTACTGAAGATTAGCGGAGATGACGTGAACAGATGACAAGATAAATAATCCGGTCCGTCTAATAAATCAGAAGCTGGGGAGGCAGGTCTGACATTAGTCAGCCTCCAATGTCTACGGCCCGAGGTCATCATTATAACATTCCATGGCGGACGTCATGACTAGAGATATGAATGTAACTTACAAAGTACAACTCTCGTATCTGCCTTATGTCCTTCCAATGAGGCGGAACGTCTCCTATGTCGAGTTCCTCATTCATAAAGAAGTTATTGGGCAGAATTAATTTCACGCTCTTTTAGGCAGCAACCCAACTCGGGTAAACAATGTATGGCCGTACAAAGGGCCTCGGGGGAGATAATGGACACGGGGACGTGTTTTATGTGGTTACACTATCACTGGGCCCGTGTCAAGAACAGCGGAATTCCTCCGTATTTGTTTTTGGCACTTAAAACTTATAAATCAAGTTGAAACGTTAACAAAGAAAAGAACAGAAGTAAAGAATAATAAAGGAACGCCTGTTAATAATATTTGTTTCCATTCCCCCTTCATAAACATTCTTTAAAGACCTTGACACTGTATGAGTTATAACCTGGGCACAGGGCAGAGTGCGTCACTACGGGGATTTACTGAAGGGCGGGGGTGTTTGACCATTCCGAATGTATTCTTGTCAAACGCCCAACTGATTGAAAAGAGGACTTCGGACGAGATAAAAAAAAAATAATTACTTTGAACTCCCATAATAGCAACACACATATTATATATAACACATACAGAACATAACACATACAGAACATAACACATACAGAACATAACACATACAGTGCATATAACACATACAGTACATATAACACATACAGAACATAACACATACAGTGCATATAACACATACAGTGCATATAACACATACAGTACATATAACACATACAGTGCATATAACACATACAGTACATATAACACATATAGTACATATAACACATACAGAACATAACACATACAGTGCAAATAACACATACAGTGCATATAACACATACAGTGCATATAACACATACAGTACATATAACACATATAGTACATAACACATACAGTACATATAACACATAGAGTACATATAACACATACAGAACATAACACATACAGAACATAACACATACAGTGCATATAACACATACAGAACATAACACATACAGTGCATATGACACATACAGTGCATATAACACATACAGTACATATAACACATACAGTGCATATAACACATACAGTACATATAACACATACAGTGCATATAACACATACAGTACATATAACATATACAGTACATATAATACATACAGTACATATAACACATACAGTACATATAACACATACAGTGCATATAACACATACAGTACATATAATACATACAGTACATACAACTACAGGAGCGTACAATCTAAGGTCCCTATTTCACATACATATAAGGCCGATTTAGACCGGAGCCAATTAACCTTCCAGCATGTCTCTGGAGTGTGGAAGGAAACCGGAGCACCCGGAGGAGACCCACAGAAATCATGCAAACTCCATGCAGATAGTGTCCTGACCGGGATTTGAACCGGGGACGCCCAGTGCTGTCCATTCCTCTGATAAATCATTCCATTGATCTAGACATGTACACGGTGTGATTTGCCTCCCATCACATGGAATGCATTGTACTGATCACAATGGGATATGTCGGTGTATAATGCGTCTCTCTATGCGCTGCGTTGGAGTGTTCATTTCCTTGTGCGTTGTATTCGCGGCTTTTGTCCTCCTGAAGTATTTGTGTTTCTTGTGAGAAAATCGACGATTGCATCAACTTTTTCTGGTTTACTTATTTCAGGGTTTTTTTCTCGAGAATAAACACTTCCTTGTCGCGGTATTTTTATTGGGACCTAAAAAAACAAGTTCCATTGTGTCCATTGTGACTATATATAACGCCTGCCGCGTTTCCTCATTCTTCACATTGCCGACCACCGAATGATTCCCAAAACATGAAATATCATCTCAATGTAAAGAACACAAACGCTTCATGCGTGCAACGATGCAAAGATACAATGCACATTGTTTGGGGAGTCTCGGAAAAGAAAAAAATTGAGGAAGTCTCCAAGCTCGTGCTCCCTGCTGATTGGAGAATTGTAGCTCTGACTCAGCAGGAGGCGTGGTCAGACCACTGCAGTGGGACCTCTGCTTCCACACTGAGAGCAAGGGTCCTTCTATGCGGCATGCTGGCAGGGGACAGGCTTTTCTACTCTGTGGCTGCTTTCCAAAAGGGAAAACATGTAAGACTTTGCGCAGCTTTTGTTCCTTCTATGCGGCATGCTGGCAGGGGACAGGCTTTTCTACTCTGTGGCTGCTTTCCAAAAGGAAAACAATGTAAGACTTTGCGCAGCTTTTGTTTTGATACGACTGGGATGTATATTGCCGTCTCATGTGCACATAGATCGGTCTTCAGCTGAACTCAGTAACTTATTCTGATACACTTTGTTTTCAGCTATGGGGTCTTCTAACGTCCTGAGTTGCCTGTTCCTACTATGCCTTGGATACAGTGAGTACAATATTACTATGTAACGTTCTATAAATGTCTTACAATGTAACAACTCACAGTTACCATATAGCCATTGTGCACGTGTGTCATGCTTTTAGTTGCTTGCCGTTCTTTATATTACACATGTGCGATCCATTTTGTTACAAATCGAAATGCGGACAAATTTTCCAAAATTCGGACATGCGGACACATCTGAATTTCCGAATCCCAATGCATCCGAATGTGTCTGAATCCGAACTTACGTTTCTGAATTTTGGATCCCGTCCGAATTTCGTTCAAATACGAAACTGAATCGGACATGTGACTTTTCCGGCCAATCGGATGTGTTTTTCGGGTTTAATGTATCCGAATGGGTCTGAACACGAATTTTCGTTACGGCAACATGGGAGCCGTATATGGTATATACATATAATACTAAAGCTGAGACTCCGAGACCTGAATGGCATTCGGGATCCGAATTTCCAAATTGCATTCGGGAGCTCCTGAATGCCATTCAGGTCTGGGAGCCATATACATACTGCATATTACTAAAGCTGAGGCTCCCAGACCCGAATGCAATTCAGTAATTCATATCCCAAATGCCATTCGGGTCTAGGCGATTCAGCTTTAAAAGAGAACTATGGGGTAAGTGTTTTTCCCCATAGTTCTCCTAAGGGTCACGGGAGGACATATACTAGCATCCTCCCGTGACCCAAAGCTCAGTATACTGCGAGCTACAGCTCGCGGTATACTGAGACCGCTGCATCCGGGACGGATCCCGATATTACTTTCGAGATCTACCCAGCTGCATGAGTGACAGCTGGCTCTGCCAATCTAGAGGCAGAGCCAGCTGTACCCGCCCCCTCCCCCGTCCGTTCCTCCAGTCAGCGCTGGAGGATCGGAGTGGGGAGGGGAGTAATCCCTGCAGGGAGCCGTGACTGACAGTCACGACTCTCCGCAGGGACATGATCGACAGGTGAGCGAGCGACGGTATGTGTTCGCTCACTTCCCGATCTACTGAGCCGACCTGTGACAGTTTCATTGTCACACGTCGGCTCGAACTATGAGGAGGAGTGATTTTCAGTCACCTCATAGTTCTCCTTTAATATTAATACCTGTATATGGTTTTCTGTGGTATTCGCAACCAATATTCGTAAACTCATCCGAAACTGACGAAAATTCGGATTTCGTCCGAATACAAAGCCCAAACCGAATTGAATTTTGGATCAGAATCCCGAAATAACAAAATAACCGAACCAAATTTTTCTGCAGCTTACGTGTCTACTTTATATAGTCAGTGTTTTATTTCTATACATTACAAGAAAGGATGGTGCCTGTTAAACATCTTTTCTCTGTAAGCAGTTTTTGATGGCAACAAATGTAAACAGATTTATGAGTCTTTTGCCCATACAGGAATAGATATAAATGCATGACGTCAATAGACTATAAAAGTTAGGGGCCGCAACTGGATTTTTGTCCCGCAGTTGTTCATCAAGAAAGTTGACTGCACTTCCTCATATATAAACAGCCACATAAAAGTCAACCTTCACCCAGGTCTCCCTGGAAGAAGCTTAACATAGCAACAAATACAAATCAACCAGATGTATGAGCTTTCTTTCTCGGGTTGGCGTGTTACATGACTTTGTTGTCATTCTTACTCTTATTGGGTATTTTTCATTGCACTTTGTTAGCGGAGGAGGTGCTGGTGTAGGACATGTTATTGTACTGTATCTGTAAGCATTTTAAAAGGGCCACAGGGCTTATGAGATGTCAACTCATTCGGCCTTGACAGGTTTGAATGAAAAGCGTAAACAAATAGTCATGTTCACTATGACATTCCCGGAGTGCCTCGCAAACCGAGAAGCAATTACAGAATGTTACAACCTAAACAGTAAATTCCAGCAGTGGCTCCAGATTAAGGGGCTCCAATGCAAACTTCGGAAGGGGACCCAC
>NW_017307931.1:75229-142162 GCF_000935625.1 Nanorana parkeri | reverse complement strand
CCATGATGTCATCATTATTGTAATTTTAAATGCAGTAAAAAAAAACCCCCACTGTCAGATAGGTTCTGGTTTTAGCCTGCCTGGGTGCAAAGTTCTAATTGCAGATGCAACTGTTATAGCCCAAGCTCCTTAGAAGGTAAATTGTAGACACAGTCCAATCAATATGTTTATATGTGGATCCAATCTGCATTGGTGTGTAATCAAATATCTACCTAAAATGTCTCTGTTCCCCTGGGATGAAACCTTGCTCAGCTACACCCCACCAGAAAGGAACTAGTAAAGGTGTGCATTGGATGTACACTATATGGTCGAAAATTTGTGAACACCGGCCCATCAGTGTGGTCACAAGGGGGGTGCATTGACTTCGGCCTGCACCGGATGACACCATCAGAGGGGGTGACACCAAAATGACTGACAGTCATTTTGGTGTCACCCCTTCTAAAAAGTGGGGCAATTAGTCATGGACCGAGAGCCCAACAGCTGCACGAGAGAGGAGGGGACCCAGCACACCTTGTCTCCCCGGCAGAGAGAGGACGTTCATCCTCTCTTTGCTGGCGTCCATCACCGAGATGGCCTTTGGCAGTTAAGCGTGCGTGACATCATTACGTACATGCGTCCTGACTGTCAGTCACGGCTCCCTGTAGGGATCCCCCCCCCTCCCCGCTCTGATCCTCTAGCGCTGACTGGAGGAACAGATGGGGTGGGTACAGTTGCTCTGCCTCTAGATAGGTCTCAGTATTTTGCGAGCTGTAGCGCGCTATATACTGAGCATAGGGTGATGGGAGGACGCTAGTATATGTCCTCCCGTGACCCTTAAGAGAACTATGGGGAAAAACACTTACCCCATACTTCTCCTTTAAGGAGCTGGCTTTGGGCACAGAGGCACAGTCATGATGGAATAGAAAGGGCCTTCACCAAACTGTTACCACATGGTTGGAAGCACACAATTGTCTAAAATCTCTTTTTCTGCTGTAGGATTAACAGTACCCTTCACTGGAGACACTTCAACTCAATCATTTGGAAGG
This sequence comes from Nanorana parkeri, assembly GCF_000935625.1. Taxonomy (NCBI): domain Eukaryota; kingdom Metazoa; phylum Chordata; class Amphibia; order Anura; family Dicroglossidae; genus Nanorana; species Nanorana parkeri. Next base: position 141,137 of record NW_017307931.1, on the reverse strand, counting down.
GGGGTCCACATACTTTTGGCCATATATTGTAAATATGTAATACATCCTATATAAAAGTAAGCTGTTTGCATATTCGGTTGGATATAACAAAATAATTCAACCCCCTCCTGTTTATCATTTAATGGGGAACGGCCACGTTTTTTCCTACCTCCTGACCTGTACTCAGAGAGCGAGGAGGCTGCAGGAGAGTAAACAAATAAATGGCATCTTATTATAAAATAAGAATTTAGAAATGGTCATGGTCTTTCAAGCCATGAAAGAAAATGTCCTCTGCAGGTTCTGTGTATTGCATGTTTGATCTCGAAAATAAAAAAACAACTGAATAATGAATTTAAAAAAATTCCACAGCTCTCTGCTCAGCGGGTGTTCCAGGGACAGAGTTCATAACGGCCTTCATGCAGAACCATGACAAAAACAGCGGCAACCCTGACCTCAAACTTTTCATCACGGCCTTCTCTGATGACACCAAGGTTACCGTTAAGATCAACAAGTTCCAATTCCGGAAGGATATCAGCCTAAACAAACTTGAAGATGCCACCGTTAACCTTCCAAGTTCCATCCAAGTCTCAGGCTCCGGAGTGTCCTCCTACTCTGTGATTGTGACTTCTAACAACCCGATATCGGTTGTTTCCCAAAACTACAAGCAGCACACCTCAGACAGTGCATCGCTTTACCCAGTGTCGGTAAGATATTTAATGACGTCCAAGTTGGAAATTAGAGTGAAATCTGGAGCTTCCAAGATCGGGAGGTAAGCGAACACATACCGGCGTTCGCTCACTTCTCGATCCTGTCACGGCTCTCTGCCGTGACAGGGGAGGGGCTGGATTCCCCCCTCCCCGCTCCGATCCTCCAGCGTTGACTGGCGGATCGGACGGGGGAGGGGGCGGGTACAGCTGGCTCTGCCTCTAGATAGGCAGAGCCAGCTGTCACTCACGCAGCTGGGCGGATCTCGACATCGATGTCGGGATCCGCTCCGGCTGCGGCGTCTCAGTATACCGCGAGCTGTAGCTTGCGGTATACTGAGCTTAGGGTAACGGGAGGACGCTAGTTTGTGTCCTCCCGTAGCCCAAAGGAGAGCTATGGGGAAAAGCCCCGACTCCATAGTTCTCCTTTAAGAGAGTTCTTCAAAATAATTTTTGATATTGGTCTATTTGGGTGGACTAAAATCATATATTCACTACATCTTATATCTCTTTTCTGTAAGGCATATCCTTTTTTTTTTATCACCCTGCCCTTAGTTTTAGACATGTGCGATTTGTTTCGTTCCGAATCAAAATTTGGACGAATTTTACGAATTTCGGACATTCGGACACATCAGAATTTCTGAATCCCAATGCATCTGAATTCATCCGAATCCAAATTTCCGTTTCTGAATTTTGTATCCCATCCGAATCTCGTTCAAAAATTATCAATTGAATCAGACATGTGACTTTTCCAGCCGATCAGATGTGTTTTTCAGTTTAATCCAGCCCAACAGGTCTATCCATCTTGGTGATGGATGCCGGCAGAGAGAGGAGGGGACAGTCACCCGGCGGGATAAGGTATGCCGCCGGGTCCCCTCCTCTTCGGTCCATGAACGAGCGCCCGACTTTTCAGAGGGGGGTGACACCAAAATGACTGTGAGTCATTTTAGTGTCACCCCTCCAATGGTGTCACCCGGGTGCGGGCCGCACCCCCCTTGTGACGCCACTGGCCAGTGTACAGCACTTTTGCAAAGCACGTTGATCTGGAGACTTGCAATGCAGACTTGCTGTAATTGTGCAACAAAATTGTGAAGCTCGGCACGTCCAGCAATAGTTTAGCAAGTCATTTTCAATCTTGCAGCTCAATTGCTTGCTGTTTGGGTAGTGAGTCTGTAATGGGTAAAAAAAAAAATCAGCTGCAGGGAGTCAAAAGGTAATACTGGTCACTAGTCCTTTGACTTGTCTATGGGTACAGCTTGCGCAGTACAAGCCCTCTTTAAGATTACATACCAACATCTGCAAAGAAGGCAGGAAAATGCTTTAAGTCAAATTTGTCTATGAAGTACCACAATTTGAGTTAAGAAAATATAAAATGGCAATAAATAGGATAATTAGAGTCCTGGAATATTTCAAAACAATTAATTGAATTTTGTTTTGGTTTCATGCAGGAATTGGGAAATGAGTATTATATTTTTACTCCTCCGGATAGCTTTTTCAAAGAGTTTGCCATAATTGCAAAAGAGCCTACCAAAGTCACCATCTATCCTACCGGATCATTGACCTACGAAGGGAAGAAGTATAACAAAAACAGCAAGCTGTCCATTGACATCGACCCGTATGACGTGGTCCAGTTCCAAAGTCAAGAGGACCTCAGTGGATCCAGGCTTGTAGCCGCCAAACCCGTGGTGGTTCTCAGTGGCCACTCGTGCTCTTTGAAGCTAACCAAATGTAACCATGTTTATGAACAGCTGCAGCCTGTTGTTATTTGGGGGACAACCTTTTTTATACCCCCAGTTTCTTTTCAGACAGAGTACGACTTAGTTTATGTAATGGCGGCTACCCCCAGAACACAAGTAACCTATCAGGCGGGGTCAAAGACAAAGAACGTGGAACTGGATCCAGGGGATGTCATAGAGATTGAGCTAGACACAGGAGCCCCACTTTTCATCACTTCAACAGAAGGCATCCAAGTCATGTATTATAGCACTGGCGGGCTCAGCGGAAATATAGAATATGACCCGGTTCTTTTGACTGTCCCAGATGCCTTGTCTTTCTGTACCTCATTCAAAGCCACCAGTTTGACCGATTTTACCAACAAAGCCATTGTGGTTGCAAAAACATCAGATGTGAAAGGCTTGACCGTTGATAAAGCATCCCTAGATGACGTCACATGGCAGCCAATTCCAGGAACGGAGTACTCTTATGGGGAGTACCCCCTCACAAGCTCCAAGTCTTATATATTTGAAAGCAGCAAGAGTTCCTTCAGCTTAATTATTCAGGGCATTGCCAAGCTGAATAGCTATGGCGAACCAGCTGTCTGTCTTGCCGGTAAGTGCCTTTGGGTCATTTTCACATCAATTTACCTGCATGCTGGTAGAAAAGGTCTGGGATAACTCATGGGTTCGTCGGCATAAAATGAAACTTGTGAAGGAGTAATTATTGTATTTTATGAACAAACTCAAACACATTTCCTTATCACATATACATATCAGCTGCATGGCATGGGACTCTTTATATGAGAAACCTGTTGGGTGGCACATTCAGAGGGGGAGGGGATCCACCATATCAATAACCCTGTTAATATCAGTATTTAAATGTTAAAGCTGAACTCCGGGTTAGACAAATATTGTCTAAACACAAGAGGCGTGTGCAAGTTTATTGGAATCTTGGTGCCCTTTGTGCATTTTTTCTAGATATGTAAGAATATCCAACTCCTGCACTTTGCCTTTGTGCAGGAATTTCCCATAATAAATACCAGTCACTGCTGCTCTCCTCCGTAGGCAAGCGTGAGTCACTGCTGCCCTCCTCCGTAGGCAAGGGTGAGTCATTGCTGCTCTCCTCCGTTGAGCAGGGCGAGTCACTGTTGCTCTCCTCCATTGGGCTTGGTGAGTCACTGCTGCTCTCCTCCATTGGGCTTGGTGAGTCACTACTACCCTCCTCCATTGGGCAGGGTATGTCACTGCTGCTCTCCACCGCTGGGCAGGGTATGTCACTGCTGCTCTCCTCCATTGGGCAGGGTGAGTCACTGCTGCCATCCTCCATCACGCAGAGTATGTTTCTGCTGCTCTCCACCACTGGGCATGGTGAGTCACTACTACCCTCCTCCATTGGGCAGGGTATGTCACTGCTGCTCTCCTCCATTGGGCAGGGTGAGTCACTGCTACCCTCCTCCATTGGGCAGGGCGAGTCACTGCTGCTCTCCTCCATTGGGCAGGGTGAGTCACTGCTACCCTCCTCCATTGGGTAGGGTGAACCACTACTGCTCTCCTCCATTGGGCAGGGTATGTCACCACTGCTCTCCTCTAGTTGGAATTGTATCTGCCTACCTGTTATTTTCTACAGGGAGCCAGCAGTGGAATGATCTCCTGGGTCCCTCCCCTAGACTTGCTCACTGAGCAAGCTATGTTCAGCACATCGATGATGTATCAGCTACTCTTACAAGGCCATATCTGGGTTTCCAAAGGTATTTGGATAAAACAAAGTGGATTTACATCCTTTGTGGTTATTGAGGAATGCATTTAAAAAAGAAGTATCGTCACATTTGAAAAATCATACTCTGATCCATGGCCCCTTGTGCTTTAAAAATTACCATACACTTGTATTTCTGTCTGTGCTGTGCTCTTGCACCACACCAGGCTGAAGTCCAATGTATGGCCATTGCTATGGGGGAGCTCAGGCACAGCACTCCGGCCATTGCCTCCTCTCACCCCCACTATCTGTAAAAATTGTTACAGCCTTCTGCCCCTTACAATGTGCTGACTGTATCTAAAAAAATTGTATAGCTTCCTCCTCAGTCTCCTCACTTGCCTGGATGCCCTTTGGGGAAGCTATTCAAATATTTTAACACAGGCAGCGTAGGCAGGGCTGTGTGATCACATGGCTGCTAGAAAACTTTCAGTTGCCTGGACACACCTTAGGTATTTTCACAAATGCGTATGCTTACTATCAGCTGGCAGGGCTCACCATCCTACCAGCACTATGACTGAATAGTTTTATTAGCTTCCCTGAAGATGTCGTATCTCTACACTGTGTTATCTCTACACGTACACCTCCACCTAGAGGAGGTCCAACAGCAGTGTAGGGAGCGGGCACACTGTCCACAACGACAGCTCAGCAATGGGGACATGGATCAGACTGGGACCAAGTGCTATATGCACTTGGTCCCTAAGGGGGATTTTAATATGATTTTTCAGTTTGATGATACTCCTTTCAATATTGTGTGCCTGGAGTTTAGCTTTGATGTTTTTATTCAAATGTTACATGTGCATGTATCAGTCATACACACAAACACGTTAGCACTGGTTTGGTGAGGAGCCTGTTAACCTAGCAGCAAGGTTTTGAATTGTGGGATAGAGTAGAGAACTTAGCTATGCGGAAACTGAACCCTTAATTGCAGCACTGCAGGAAAACATGGTGGAAAACATCCACCTCTGCAGCATCATGCTATCCAAAATACACAATATGGCTGATTTGCTAAAGGAGTAGAGCATGTTCACTTTGCAAGGAGATTTTCACTTAACTTAGTGAATGTGGGAAAGCTGTGCTGACTTCAGTTATCCATCACTGTTGCCTTGTGTCCCATTTTCCAGGCTCCTCCCGGCCATCATGCAGCCAACTCAAATGCCGTAAGAAGGAGGTTTGTAAAATCAGTAATGGAAAAGCCACATGCCAAGGAAACTCTGAGGCCACCTGCTGGGCATGGGGAGACCCCCATTACCAAACATTTGATGGGATGAACTACGACTTCCAAGGCACCTGCTCCTACACCATGGCCAAGACCTGCGGCAGCAACGTCAGCCTGCCTTCCTTCAATATCGAAACCAAAAATGAAAATCGAGGTTCCTCTCTTGTGTCCTACCTCAAGTCGGTGAACATTCAGGTTTATGGCTACAATATTACAAGCGTCCGGTCTGAATTCGGTGTTGTGAGGGTAAGAGTCATGCAAGAAAAAAAATATTTAGCACCAACATCTGATAAGTATTTTTGCATTTACCCAATTAGTTTTTTTTGGGGGGGTAAAAAGTAAGAGTAAGAAAGTAAAACCCCATCCACTTTATTTTTTGCCATCTGTGTCCCATAGGGGAGAGGTCCCTTTACTTCTTGTCAAAGGGATGCAACAGGAAGCGAGAGGAATTCTCTTCAAAGTGAGGGAGGAGTTCCCTTGATAGAGTATTGTCACCAGAACTGGACTCCCCATTGAACAATTTCCCGTCACCTCTAGCTCCGGTGACAACTGTAAGATTTCGCATTTCCCGTCACCAGGAAATATGGAGAAGATGAATCTTCTCAGCAGGGGGCACAGACAGCAATAAGACTACAATATATGTAGTGTTTCAATGTATACCCAGCTAAAACAGCTCCTATATACTGTATATGTCTTCTGTTTATTTAGCTGTTTTTTGGGGGCTTCAACTTGAAGTTAGCAATAGCACGAGCTGCATTTACTTCTTATATCCAATGTAATCTGACACTTGTTTCCCCATAGATAAATAACCAAAAATCTCAGCTCCCGGTCATTCTGCAGAAGGATAAAGTGGTGATAACCCAGAGCGGCACTTCCCTTCTCCTGGTGACCAATTTTAAACTCAAGGTCATCTACGACTGGAACATTCTCCTGAAGATCACTGTCCCCAGCAGCTACTATGAGAGTGTTTGTGGCTTGTGCGGCAATTATAATGGCGACCCAGCAGACGACCTTTTCAAAGGCGGGAATGCGGTGAAGCCCATCGAATACGGTAAACTTTGGAAAGTTCAGTCCAACAGCGATACCAACTGCTGGGATGACTGCAATGGGGAGTGCAAAAGTTGCAGCGTTCAAAAAACTCTGCAGTACGGAGATAATGATCACTGCGGCATCCTCACCAAAAAGGATGGACCCTTCAAAGCATGCTACGATAAAATTGACCCCACGATATACAAGGACAACTGTGTTTTTGACCTGTGCCTAAACGAAGGGTACAATCAGATCTTGTGCCAGACCCTGAAAGCATACAGCGACGCCTGTGAAAGGGAAGGGATCAAAGTCAAGGAATGGAGAGCAGCAACAGACTGCCGTAAGTAGGACATTTAGATTCTTGTCTCCTGGTAGTCTCTTATTTCTGGTTAAGCCAAATCCATCTCCAAGCTCGAAGGGTACTTAGATGCAATGAAGAAAACAAGATGGTGCTCAAGAATACCCGGCCCCTTTCTGCAATAATGCAAAAGAAAAAGCTCACTAGGGTTAACTATAGAACAATCCCTGCAACAGAAAACCCTCCTTGGTGGTTCAACCCTCAAAATGTGCAGAGGAACATCATATGCTCGAGGTTTGATCCACCAAAGTGGGCCTTCCGTTTGGCAAATGGAGCAGTAGTAGCAGTTGTTTAAGCCAAAACTCCATTTAAGACTTTTTTTCTGCCCACTACGACCCCATCAGCAACATCTAACTGCCTGCGAGCAAAATTGTTTGCTTGTTTTAGAATTTGCCTCTTTGTTTTATTTGGTTCACCAAACACTCTAGGAAAGAGAACTAGGAATGAAAGGAATCATTTTGCCAAACTTGTTTTTTCTTCCCTGCTCTTACTAAAATTTTGTCAGAAATAAAGTATAAAAAATACATTTAAAAAACAAAACAAAATGTCAACACAACAAAAACAAATTTGTCTCAAATTTTGACATGTTGGCTGCCTATGTGAAATATGGTTAGTACAAAAAAAAAAGAAAAGCAAAATGTTGATATTTTCTTATCAGTTCACAGATATGTATGCAGCATGATCCAGGGTAGAACTGAGCTCAAGGCCTGGGGTGGGGGTGGCAGTTTCTCCTTGGGTCACTCCTTAGAGCATGAAGACTGATGGCCCTGAGTGCAGATGCTTTACCATTCAGAGATCAATCAGAGCAGGACCTGCAGTCGGTGACACATGGAGAGTATCATATAGCTACCTTGTGCCTCTGCAGAACAGTGGTCAAACCTCAGTCAGAGAGGAGTCTTCAAGCATCAACATCCTTTATGGGTCTGAGATGTCTTGCAACCAAATGTAGGGAGCCACAAAGGAAGCTGATGCTAGAAAATATGAATCATGAAAGGGCTGCTTGGTTGTATTTGCCCTTAGACCAAAGGTTCCAATCCTCCTTTGGTATGTACTATGGGTGTGTGTCATGGTAATATATATAGGAGTCTGAATTTGACCTTTTTTGCTGGCTTTTTTGGACCCTAATTGATATGTTTTCTTTTTTGTTGACTTTTAGCTATTGCATGTCCTGGTAATAGTACTTATCGTCCGTGTGGAAAAGCTTGCCCTCCTACTTGCCACGACCCTGAAGCCCCATCCAAGTGCACTGACCCATGTATTGAGGTCTGTGAGTGTGATTCAGGCTTTGTTATGATTGAGGGAACATGCCAACCTAAAGAAGACTGTGGATGTTTCTACCAAGGGCTTTCTTTGAGCCCTGGTGCCACCTTCTGGAATGACTCTGCCTGTAAGAAGAAGTGCTTCTGCAATCCTGAGACTCGAAAGGTTGAATGTAGCAATACCAAATGCGACAGTGGACAAGAGTGTTTGATCAAAGATGGCATTCAGAATTGTTATCCAATCAGATACAGCACCTGTACGGGCTCCGGAGATCCCCACTACGTGACTTTTGATGAGTTCCATTACGACTTTCAGGGAGCTTGCGAATACCTACTCTCTGGACTCCGCACACCGAAAGACGGCCTAACGGATTTCCAAGTCATTGTCCGCAATGACAACCAAGGAAGTCTCCTTGTCTCCTACACTAACGCTGTCACATTTAGGATTTTTGGAATCGAAATCCAAATCCGCAGAGAATATCAAGCATCAGTCTTGGTAAGTTGGGCAAACTCTAGGTCGCCCTTATCAAGTTATTCCTCCGATTTAATTAGTTGTGTGTAAATTTCAGTTTGAGCTATTGAACTCTGTAAGCTAAGTAAACACATACAAATGAAAAAGAAAATATGAAATATGCATCTGAATAAAAATGTATATTTTTATTCAGAGGCGTCCCCAAGCCGGGTGTCACCCACCGGGACATCATCACGCACCTGTGTAACGACGCCACCTGTACTTAACTGCAGGTGGCCATCTCGGTGATGGACGCCAACAGAGAGAGGAGGGGATGTTCATCCTTCAGGATACGTTCTGACATTGGTTCACCTCCTCTCCCGTGCAGCTCTGGGGCTCTCGGTCCATGACTTTTCAGACGGGGTGATATTTTTATGTCACCCCCTCAGATGAGGGCAACTGGTGTGGCCTCACCCCCCCCCTCCCCCCCACACACACACACTTCTTCTTTGACCCTACTGTTTTTATTTGTTGAGTGATGAACATAACAAATAAAGAAATACAACATTTACAAAACAATTTGTTGGCAAGCTTTGGGCAAGCAGAGCTAAAAGTACAGAGGGGAAGCCGATGCTTGTTTTGTACAAGTGATCTCAGTGATGTTGCCAAGATCACTTGTATGCAACCTGCAGGTCTGCCATTCTCCATTGGGGTGTTTGAGGGGTAGGGGGGCGCATTGAGGGACCTGGCCTTGGGGCAGCAGAGAGACTAAATCTGGCCCTGGCTGGACCCCAAAAAAGGTTAAACTATTATAAGTTAGATATTGCTTCAGCAGCAGCTTGTTGCAACTACTGACACCTGTTTTATAACAATAGTAGTATCTATGGAACTGTTCACCTTTTTGAATCCAGCAAAACTTTATTTCAACCAATGGAGGGAGGATGAAGGGAGCCATGAAACACTTTGACTTGTGTTTTTATTTCTAATTTTTATAAGACAAACATATTAGGACTCTATTGGTGTGATGCTCTTTCTCTCTTACATTCCTTGCATTTCTCCCAAAGTATCCCTTGGGGGCCCCTTTGTGTGTGAGAGCTGCCCAACCACTTCTGTCCACTTCATACCGTATATCCCACTTAGAATCGTGAGATCAATCATCTTTGAATCCAATGGTCCCACCTACTCCATTTTATATATAAATACCTATCATTCTAACAGGTGGATGGTATAAAGTCCAATCTTCCAATGGCACGGGGACTGCAACTTGGCAACATCAACATCTTTCAATCCGGAAGGCATTGTATAATCCAGACCAGCAATGGAATTCGTGTCTCGTTTGACTGGGAGGCAAGAGTCGCGGTAATGCTGCCATCCACTTACGCCGGATATGTTTGGGGTCTTTGCGGCAACTTCAACAATAAATCAGATGATGACCTGATCGACCGGGAGGGCCACCTCCAACGTAATATCTCGTTGTTTGGTCACAGCTGGCGGGAAGGCGAACGTGCTGATCAATGCAAGATCGTGAAGGACACTAACTGCACAAATCTCCTGGGCCTGGAAGGGGAGCAGAAGAAGAAGCTGCAAGAGTGTGGCATGGTCCTAAACAAAAAAGGTCCTTTCAGAGATTGCCATGCTGTAGTTGACCCTAGCTCTTACTTCCGGGACTGTGTTTATGATATGTGTGCCTTTGGCAAAAGGCCAGACCTCATATGCCGCTTGTTGACCGGCTACACTGCCTCGTGCCAGGATGCTGGTGCCGTTGTATACGACTGGAGAACGGATGATACCTGTCGTAAGTACATGGAGGAAAAATGGGGGGAAGGGACATAGCCAGCCAATTTAAATATGCTTTGTTTGCAATCAGATGTAAAGTGTTTGTCCAGTCAAAGGCTTCTATCTTTTATTTTAGATAGAGTGAGCCCCCTATCATGTTTTTACTGCTATCCAGGATTCCCTTATTTACCTTCACTTTTATAGTACACGGGACCCATTCATACACGTGCAGCGACACCCCTTTTTACCCAGAATTCGGTATGTCCCTTATAGGTTTTTTGGCCAATCCACATCTTCCTTCATTTTTTCAGCATGCACTGAAGTCCTCCAGCAGGGGGCACCATCGTACTGCAGGTCATTCCTCTGCCTAGGTCAACACCTTGTCCTTTGATCCTTAGATAATGGAGAGCCACATTCATATGCAATGCAGGATATCTTGAGGGTGTCTTCCCAATGTGCATATAACACCCATCAACACCACAGGGTGCAATGCGTGACGTCCTCCCCAGGGGATTGAATCTCACCTTTATCACTTCCCTTGCCATGCCTGCTCCGGGGATGAATACCATGGCCTCCAGCACTTCTAAATCACAGCTGGTTTCTTTGATGACCCATCCAATCTTAGATTTAATATTTGAAGATAGATGTTGGGCAGTTTTAGTACACGAAAATGTTGTACATTCCAAAACCTACTCTGAAGAAGTTGCCAGATGCATCACAAAACACACTGATGACATAATAACTTTTACATCAATCAGATCAAAATCACAATTTGAGACTTACTCTTCAAATACACTACATGAAAAGGAAATATCCCTTCTAGAGGGGCCTCAGTGCCCTTTCACCTGGGGAATTTTCTTCTTCCACCTAATTAATAAATTATATTTAAACCATGATACTTAGTAATATATTTCAGCTGGGAACCTTATCTCTCTTGTCTCTCATTTTTGTAGCAATCTCCTGTCCACTCAACAGCAGATACAATGTATGTAGCAGTGCTTGCCCCTCGACCTGTCTGTCCGTGTCCAAAGCCTCGAAATGTGATGCTGTGTGCCATGAAGGTTGTGAGTGCGCGAAGGGCTATGTTCTCAGTGGTTCAGAATGTGTTAGTTTGTCCCAGTGCGGCTGTTACTACAATGACCAATACTACAAGCCGGGTGACCTCTTCTATCCTGATAACACCTGCGAGAAGAAATGCACCTGCAATGGTGGAGGCTCAGTTACTTGCGACCCCACCTCTTGCGGCCCCTATGAAGAGTGTAGCGTGGTGAAAGGCGTCCAGAGCTGCAATCCCATTGGAAGTTCCGTGTGCTCAACCATTGGAAAGACAAGCTATAATACCTTCGATAACGTTGGCTATGACTTCAGCGGAAACTGCTCCTACATCCTGTCGCAGACCTGTCTCAGTGAAGGATCAAAGTTGACCCCGTACCTCATCCACATAAGAAACATAGAAAGCTCTGTCTCCTTAACAAAAAAAATAACATTGGAGGTCTACAATTTTGCCATCACCATCTATCAAGGACCTGAGAACAAAATTCTGGTGAGTGATTCTTTTATTACTTGTTATAAATTCTTTATTTTTTTATTTCAAACGCAAAAAAAAAAAGTGCAAAGCAAGAAAATGATAATTAATTGTCCTTAGACATCCAGAAATGTTTAAATTTTTAGATACATACTAGTCTTATACAGTTTTTTTTATACTTTGTATTGCTTTGTTTTTTGTTTTTTGGCCATGCATAACACTAAATAACAATATATTCAGCTATAAAAAATTGCAAAAACAAACTTAATAGAGCCATCAGTCTAATTAAAAGTGATAGTGTTTTGGGGCGGGAGGGCTGTAACCACACAGTAATGGAATTCCCAGTTACAGTGAAGGTAAGCTACATGTCAATAATGTATGCATGGTGCCATGCATCACGATGCATTGTAAGAATTATAGTAGAATCAGGGTAGGGAAATACCTTACAGCCTGTTCTAATGCAAACTGAGGTGTATATGTAGACTCTTAACCAAACTTGATTCTATCCCTCTTCATACAGGTGAATGGCATTCAATATACTCTGCCATTCGAATTAGAAACTGGAAAAGTACGAGCTGACTACCAGGGTGGTGGTGCTATCCTTAAGACTGACTTTGGCTTAATTGTAACGTCTGACAATGCCATTCATGTCACGGTGCCTGGAAACTACCACACGCAGACCTGCGGTCTGTGTGGAAACTATAACGATAACGCCAAAGATGAGTTCAGTCCGAATGACGACGATGTTGTTTCATTTGCTGAATCTTGGAAGGACTCCGATGAGGTCTGCATTACCAACGAGGTCTGCGATGCTGGGAACGAGACATGCTCTGACTGCCCCAAAAAGGTGCAGAAGCAGTTGGCCGGAGAGGACCTATGCGGCATTCTGGTCAAGAAAGATGGGCCGTTTGCACCTTGCTATGAAGTCTATGATCCAACTGCATACCTGAAAAGCTGTATTAACATTCTTTGTGCAAAGACTGGAGAGCTCTGTCCAATCCTTCAAGGATATGTCAAAGTTTGCGAAGATGCCGGAGTAGTTATGAAGCCATGGAGGTCACCAAGTTTTTGCCGTAAGTTCTACAATTGTATTTGCAACAGACCAGCTTATAACAAGTCTCAGATGTGTGGAATAACCATAGTGTAATGTGAGTAGGACAAACAGTCCTATCATTCTTACTATAGGATGGCCTAAAGATACTACAGACCTTTTGGCCTAAGGAATATTAGAGCTGGCCTAACAAAGACCACAACCTAAGAAAATAATTAGATGGGCGGAAGGGAGGGTGGGGAGAATGGGTAAGGGGTGTGGGGGGTAGTGGAGCACCTAAGCAATCACAGAGGACAGAAAGTTATGGAAATTCAAGATTTTAGAGATGTCAGATGATGAGGGGAAATGTTCTGACGAGGTCAACCAACCCAGCACTAACTTTCTAAAACGTGAACTGCCCTTACTTTGTAGAGATTTCCGTTCCCTTCCTGTTGTGAAGTATTTGTGGATATATTTATAAAATATAGCATTGACCTTTTTAACCTTTATGTTTCAGCTTACACTTGTTCTGAGGAGCACAGCCATTATGAGTTCTGTGCTGACATCTGCTCTACCAGTTGCTCCTCCCTCTATGACATCACCGACTGCCCAACCACCTGCTCCGAGGGCTGCCAGTGTGATACTGGTTTCTTTTTCCAAAATGGCCGCTGTGTGACCCCTGACCTCTGTGACAGATGTGTCTTGAATGCCACATTCTATCAGGTGTGAACTCTACTCAACTACGAATGTTATTACCAAACTGAAATCTAGCTATGATACAATTAAAGGCAATCTCCAATAAAACCTGAAAATGTCCTGTTTATGTGGACCCAAGGAGTACAGTTTATGGCATAGTGCTTCTTGTTTTCATCTCATCATTGATTCCGGATGCAGGCAAGCTCACTTGACAAATCACTTTGTCTGCAAGTAGCTCAGGCTATAGCCCAAGCATGACATCATTTTCACATATGGCAGTGACACTTCTACCTGGAAGTCAATTAATGTAAAACTTCATAACCACATTAACTCTCCTATAACAAACTGGTTAGGCTAGCTATGGACCCCTTGGGTAGCTTAACATTAATATAATCCTGCATGATGAGACAAATACCCTTTGCGCAGTTTTCTTATACGGCCTTTATTGCATTATAAAAGTATTGCGTCAACTGCATTGAATTTGAAAGACTTTTTACAAGCGTCTTGCTCTTTCACAGGTGAATCAGACAATCATTTCTGGAGACTGCAGCCAGGTCTGTACCTGTAATTCTCACCATGTGATGGCCTGTGAGCCGTACAGCTGTGCCCCTGATGAGATCTGTAAAATATTGGATGGAATAGTCCAATGTGTTAATAAGGGTAAGCCATTCTCCTTCAATGTCACGTGCCCTATGGTGCTGGTTGACTTGGGTGAAAAAAATACATTATGCCGGTCATCATTCATGTTTCAAAAAGTGTGTCACTTGTGTAACCCTTATAAAGGGAATGTCTAGATCAGTGGTTCTCAACCTGTGTACCCTCAGGACCCACATTTGTCCTTGCTCATTAAGTTGTGACCCAAGTTGCACTGCGATGGAACTCATGGCATTGCGGTACCATGCGTTCTGATGCGGGCAATAGAACTGGGGGTGGGAGATGTGTTTGGGGTGCCATTCAAATAAATGGCAATGCAATGCACCTCTCACACCAGAATGCAATAGCATGGTATAGTCCATTAATCACATGGGACTTTGCGATTAAAGCACTGTACTAGTGTGAATGGGTCCTCATAAACACTGACAGACACACACAACCACAGACACAATCTCACACACTCACGGAGCTCCATCCATATGTGCATCCACTTGTACAGGCTCCTTGCACAACCTGTAGAGGTGCCTGGAACCAGGATGGTACATCACTCCAGTCTAGGCATCTCTACAGGACATGCAAGGGAGCTGTAAGCAATGCACTTATGGATGGAGCTCTCTCGCAGCCATAGCCCACCCCACCTCAAGCTGACAATAGGAAACAGATAACAGATTTTAAAAGGCTGCTTGGCGCGAGAACTTACAGTGCTGCGCTAGTGGGAGGCAGAGGAGCCTCTCACCTAGAAGAGTGGAAGTCACATGGACACGGGTTTGCGACCCACTATTGGGTCATGACCCACCAGTTGAAAACCATGGATCTAGATTATCTAGATTAAATATGTTCAGAACTCAAAAGTACACATTTGTTTAAAATCTCTTTTGAGCTTAGTGTAAGAGCAAGGTAACTGACAGATATACTATAGATAGGCCTATATAATAGTCCTGAAGAACAGGTGATGTCACTACTGTGTGGCTCACTGTTCTCTTTGCTGAAATGGAAGCTGCACCTAAGTAGCTGCAGTGCAAGGATCACCCTACTTCTACTTCATCCATTCTTTGCCTCTGCTGCTGCTTCTTGAATATCCCCCTAGCCAGTCATCAGATCACCAGTCATCAGGGAAGCTCTGACATGTGGCATTACATCTCTACCAAGATGGCTGCAGGGAGACTACAGGTAATTTAGGTGACTAGCCCTTTGACTGCCTTTTTTTAGCACAGCTTCCAGAATATATGTCTCCTTTTTTATTTTATTTATCTCAGTTGTTGCTCTGTGATTTTTAGATTTAAATGTCATAAACATTTATTTCAGATCCTTGCAAGTCAGTCACATGCAGGAACAAAGAGCACTGTGAAAGTACCGATGACAAGCCGGTCTGTGTCCCCGATTATATAAGTTCTTGCACTGGTTGGGGAGATCCTCACTACACAACATTCGATGGCTACAACTTTGATTTCCACGGCACCTGTACTTATATTCTTGCCGAATACCGCGGTCTTGATGCGACCTTGGAGTATTTCCGTATTGAGGAGAAGAATGATAACCGGGGGAGTCTAATCTCCTCCTCGGTCAGACTGGTCAACATTTACGTCTACAGTTTCAACATCTCTATCCTAAAAGATGAAGCTGGACAAGTCCGGGTGAGTTGTATTGAGTGTATGATACATTTGTGGACATGTACGTTAGGTACAGTATACCATATGTATGGTTTATAGTCCAATTTTTTTAACTTTTAAAGATCAATTCCAGACAAATTGCACAAACAGACAAATTCTTTGCTTAAAAGCTGGAAGGGGTTAGATTCCTGACATAAAGGTGGGTGCTAAAAACACTGAAAACTCCAAGGTGCTGGAAACAGAGGATGGGATGTCTTATATACTGAAGTCACCGATGGATTTATGAAGCTGCTGGATGACGAAGCCCTTCAAACTAAAACAAAATTAACAATATCACGTTGGGGTAGGTTGACCCTTTTAAGGAAACATTGGAATGTTTTGTTTTTGTTGCCATCATATAATTTAATACACTTAGGTTTAGATTGGTAACATTTGTTTTAAGTTGCACTTGTTGGTTAAGCCAACTGGAATCCCGATAATAGACATCAATGACATCAGCACAAGCATCCCGTCCACTTTATTGGTCATCTGTGGAGCAGGGAATGCCCCGGCCCACAGCTGATATGGTGGAAGGCCCATGTAGGCCCATGTAAGGATCAAGCCAAACCTGAGCTCATCCCTAGTAGTTGCCCTTGCCACTGCTGTAGCTGATTAGTTGCCAGGCACTGTGGCTATCAATGAATAGCCATGCCTAGCTCTGCCCACAGCTCTTTAGGTGGGCGGCACTATCTCCAGGAGCTTAGAGAGATGATGTAAAGGCCCTACACGTTCACCCCATTCCCCTCATGCACATTTTAGCAGGGTACAGGAGAAATTTAACTTCTTAGCAGCAATTTCTATGAAGAAAGAGGTAAGTTACATTTCTTTTAGGACTTTAAAGTGCAGCCTTGCCTTTATAATGCCTGATTAACAATCTGAGAGGAAAAAAACTATCGGGTTTAGATGAAAATGTTATATAATACAAAGTTTAAGCTAATTCTGGTTTATTTTCTCTTAAATGTTTAGGTTAACAATGAAATTAGATTCCTCCCTCTGAGTTTGCTAAATGATAAACTCACCATAACCCAAAGTGGTATGTATGCCATCCTGAAAACTGACTTCGGCCTTAAAGTGGCCTATGACTACAACTGGCAAGTGGAAATCACTCTGACCAGTAGCTATGACGGGGCCGTGGGTGGTCTCTGTGGAAACTTTAACAATAATCCCCGTGATGATAAGATGTCACCTGACAACAAGCAGCTCAGCGTCATTACCAAGTGGGCAAAGTCATGGAAAGTCATTGAGGATGATACCTTCTGCTCAGACAGTTGTCAAGGAAACTGCTTGGAATGTAATGAAACCAAAAAGGCCATTTATGAAGGAGAAGAGTATTGTGGCGTCATTGAGGCTGAAGATGGACCTCTGAAAGCTTGCCAGTCTAGCGCCAGCACCGCCGTATACTTCACCAACTGCGTGAAAGACCTCTGCAGCCACGACGGACTTGGCCTGTGTCAGGCTTTGGAGTCCTATGTCTCAGCTTGTAGAAAGCAAGGAGTGGACATTCCAAACTGGAGGAATGCTACAGGATGCAGTAAGTAAAATGTTCAAAAATTGGAAGACGTTCTAGAATCTTCCCATAGCCAGAGATATGCCAATTCCATTTTATTTTCTATTTTAACATTATTTTTCAGATATATGCCTTCTAAGTAATGTGTCAGTGTCACATGTCCAGGCTTTTGTTACCTAGAGTGCAGTACTATTCCAACAATTACTTCACTGGCTTTTCTCTCTAGAAGGAAGGAGCCATCCTTGTTTAGGCATAGCTCTGTTCACATACATATCTGTCAAAAGATAAGTCAAGGCAACTGGACTTGCTGAATTTGTCTTGAAGACGTTTCACTGGTCATCCAACCAGCTTTCTCAATTCAGAAGTACAAAAATTATCTCGGGATAAATATGGTTAATCTAGTTCCAATCCACTTAATCTTATAGTCACAACCAGGTGTTGATGGCATTTGCATAATTGAAGTCTAGGATGTGATATTAACCTGCCCAGAGAGAGATGTTAAAACAGCATTGTATGTGGCAGACAATATATGTTTCCCTCCCCCACCTCTATTCAACTGCCGAATCCTGACCGGAGGGTCTGGCTCTTCTATGCTGTGCCATACGCTGGTGTATGTACAAGCCTTTGTACAAGTCATTCTGAATTGAGAAAGATGGTTGGATGACCAGTGAAACATCAGAACTAGAAGGGTCTCTTACAATGCCTCTCTAGATACCATGTGGTTGATTTAAACATTGATGTAGTTGTTGTTTGGCATTTGTGTTCAGAACATTTGTGAAGCTGTCATAGATCTCAAAGAAATGTTTTGTGAGGAACTCCTTTAGGTGTGTGGCCTCAACCCATTCCAACAGGTGGAAGTTGTTTTGATGTGTTAGTTATGGAGATTTTGGAGCCCTTACCAATTCACTTGGAATGCAGACTTCACTACCAGGGTGCATGAGCTAACTATTCCTACCAAAGCAGACTCCCTATTCACTCCTCAAGGTTCCTCGATCAGTTGTAATAACACACACATTGTTTTTCCCTTGCTGTACTGTACTTTTTAGTCAGGGCATATACAGTAATCTCCCTGGAAAACTCATTTATCTATTTTTTATATTTTTACACCTGGTGTTCTCCAATATTTCAGGTATTCACTGACCATGACTGAATAAATGTCTACGTTTGAGGAGCTCAGGTGTCCAACGTACAGGGACCTGTAGGGAAAGTAGGAACTTACATATTTAAAGAAAACTTGGTGCACAGCTATGTCAGGAACTGCAAATACTGAACACAAAGTTACAAACCTGTAGTACCCCCCTACATGGTCCCACGTAGACCAGCAGTGGTTTTAGTCAATCCTTCTAGCTTGCCCTGTCACAATCCATGGAGAGGATGGAAGTAGCTCTTACTACTCACGTCTCAGGAGGTTGTAAAGATCGAGCTGACAAATGAACCCAGCTTTGTTACATGCAAAAACAGGACAAATATGTTGGGTGGAGGCCTGATTTAAAGGAAAATACAATTTTGACATAATTGTTTGTTCACTTTTCCCAGATATGAACTGTCCTGAGAACAGCCATTATGAATATTGTGGTGGTGCTTGCCAAGCCAACTGCTTTGACAGAAATGCCCCGCATAGATGTACAGATTCCTGTGTGGAGACTTGCCAATGCAACGATGGATACATGTTCAATGCCGGAAGCTGTATTGATACCAAAACATGTGGGTGCCTCCACAACGGGGTTTATTACCAAGCCAACCAAGAATTTTGGTCCGATGACAAATGCAGCGTGCGCTGCAAGTGTGACCCGAATCTGGGCATGGTGGTGTGCTCAGAGAAAAAATGTCAGGCCAGTGAAAGGTGTATGTTGAAAAATGGCGTCAGGGACTGTTACCCAGTGAGCTACTCCACATGTGTTAGTACTGGTGACCCGCACTACATCACATTCGACGGCAAGAAATATAACTTCATGGGCACCTGCATTTACCAGCTCACTGCGCTGTGCGCCCCAGATCCATATCTCACCCATTTCAATATCACAATTCAGAATGACAAGAGGGGTAGCAAAGACGTGTCCTACACAAAGTCATTGACCATGGAAGTATTCAACCATACCATAACCCTCACCCGGGACTATCCACACAAGGTTTTGGTAAGTATTTCACTGAAATGTTATAAGTTCTCATTTTCATAGTTTGGTAAGGAGAATTGACAGGTATTGAAAGATATTCCCGTCAATTGTAATTTGAGGTTTTCAAAGGGAAATACAATGTATTATTAGTAAGTACTGTACATGGTGACATGGTCAGGAGATCACTGCACTTGGTTTCCGAGGCGGGAGCACCCAAGAACCAATGGTGGACATGAACAAGGATGGTAGTGGGGTCTCACCAAGGAATATAAAAAAACAGGAGGTGATTTAGTGCACCAGACTCCATTTCTGACTGGAATGTCACTTTTGGGTAGGCTTTCTTTCAATCCTCATATATGATAATGGAATTGTTTTGTTTTTTTAACAAGATAGGTTGACTGGTGGCCCTGGATCCCAAGGTGGAGTTCACACCTACAGATTTATGTAGAGTTCTATGTGTTATAGAATGTTTAGCACTGGGAGGGTACCACACACTTATAGGAGGCTTTACTAGTAAACTCTAAATTGCCCTTGAAGAAAAAAAAGACTGTTAACACCCAAAGAGTTGTCGCCAAATGTAGATATTATTCAGTCCAGAACTTGTTATATATTCAAATTTAGAGTTCTGCACAATGTTTAGGGACCTATCCACTGTTCAGAGGCAAATACTGTAAAATTCACTTTATTTTAACTTGTGATAAGAATACTATGGGAGGCTAATAATCAGGAGCAATCCATATTATTATTATTATTATTATTATTATTTTATAGTATATGCATTTTTATGCAGTTTTGGGGCCACCAGAATCAGAGTGCACTTTTTTTTGGGACCCTCCATAAATTTGTGGGTGTGGGCAGCTTTGCTTTTTTTTTTTCCATATAGATTTTTATTGATTATTGAAAACAAAAGTATACAATTACACAGTAACAACATAAAAGAGTCACCACAGATATCACATCCAAAGAAAACAAATAAAGTAAATCAGATAGGCAGCTCTTAGGACGGAGTAGCATCATACACTGATGTGAAATACTCTATGGAACAAAATGAATGAGGCAGTGTATATCGGTAAACTAGGTACCATAATATTAGCATATTGGGTATGAATAATGGGTACCAAGTCATGGAGAACGATTCATCAAAGTAGTGGTACAGTAATGGCTAACATTCGGACACTAAGGCAGAAATCCACATAATTAAACCACAGGTGACGCCACATAAGACAAACGACACGGTGGGGAAGGGGAGTAAGTGAAAATGATAAAAGATAAAGAAAGAGTTAGGAAAGGAGGGAGAGAAAGAGGCAGAATGTGCACAGGGGGTAGGGGGGTGACCCTGAAAGTGGGAGAGCGGAGAACGGATCAGATGGAGAGGAGGCGGTGAGGTGTAGAGGAGGTAAATTATATGCAGATCCATGGGGACCAAATGGATTAAAATTTTGTCATTGTATTTTCCAATTGTGCCATGCATTTTTTTCGTGGGACAATATCCAGTGGATATGGTTTGTGACACTTGATACACTAAGGGACTTTGTCAGCCAGTTTTTTGCTATTTCCCTCTTTGCTGCAGTCAATATGTAGATAGCAAGCTTAAAAGCATTATTGGAAAGACCAGCTGGTCTACAGTTTAGAAGGGCAAAATAGGGGTCTTTAGTTAACGTTTCGGAGAGAATGGAGCAGAGGAGGTTAAAAATATTTTCCCAAAATACAAAGACCACGGGGCAGTGCCACCATATGTGGAAAAAAGTTTCCCGGATCCAAACAACCTCGGAAGCAATTCGGAGAACAATTTGGGTTAGGCAGCTTTGCTTTTATTTATGTTTCCTACAAGATATATTAATAAAGTATATTTTCTTATCTTTTTTTTTGTCTCATCTACATCTGAAATGTGTTTATCAATAGTCTCACGTAGTGCTCTGATAATTTTAAAGAGTTGTCATGTTATCTTTCGTAAAGTTATCTAATCCTCTTTTTCCAGGTTGATGGGGTCGCCCATTTCATCCCGTTCTCTCTAGAGTCTAACAAAATTAAAGCTTTCATGAAGGGAGAACACGCTTTTGTCAGAACTGATTTTGAAGTTACTATGAACTACAACTGGGACAATTATGGCCGCGTCATGGTGCCTAGTACCTATGCCAATGCCCTTTGCGGTCTGTGTGGAAACTTCAACCAAGATCCAGATGATGACATAACCCCCAGTGACAAAAAAGATGATGGAGTTAAGTTTGAAGACAGGTATAAAGTGGGCGAGGTACCCGAATGCAAAGGGGATTGCAAAGGAGCGTGTCCAAAGTGCAGTGACGAAGAGACAGACAAGTACTCCAGCCAAACGTACTGTGGCATTCTCCAATTGAAGGATGGACCTTTAAGTCAGTGTTATGAGACCCTTGACCCAAAATCATATTTCACCGACTGTGTATTTGACACCTGTCAATACGAAGGGCGATATTCGGCTGTATGTGCAGCAATCACTCGATATGTCTCTGAATGTCAAGAAAAAGGGGTTCAAATTAAGGAATGGAGAAAAGGCACAATCTGTGGTAAGTGACCAATCGCCAATCATGTGGTATGTGGCCAATCACCAATTCTTTAAAAGGTTAGGTTTGTTTTTAGAGTTTCTCTATCCCATGAAAGAACTGAAAGACTGTATCATCTGAGACAACTACCCATAAAACCTGTTAGAAGACTCGCGAAATGGAGGCCTTTCAATTGGTTCAAGAGACATCTTGTCTTGTCTTGGTATAATTATAGTGCAGATTTAGATGCTTCTGTCTAGTCAAATAGACTGCATAGGGTCTAGTGGTAAGAGTTGCCCACATGCAGATCAAAATCAACATCCTTAATCATGCATTTAGTCGTAGAAGAACTAAAGGTGATTTGATAGTGTTGGTGGGATTGATGGATGATATTCCTATCTGCAGACACCTGGGATCTCTTTTATGTAGAATTACCAAACTATACATCTGATTACTGCGCCAGTACAATAACTCACAAAGAAATGTAAAGACTTACTCAAGCTGAAATTGATTCTTCCATTGTTGCGTGGTGGTACATTTTTAAATTCTGCACCAATGGAATGACCATTATAAAGCTATCCTGGTGGGTTCCAAATATTGTATAATGAAAATACAATTGGAGAGCCCAGCTGCAGATTAAAGTGACATCTTGTTATAGGTAAGGTTGGAGGCCTAATATATTGTGAGGGGACCTCAACATCAGTGCTCACTCTGTACTTATGCTCCACTTTTGGATAGCATTGACCTTTTAAAATAATTAAGCCTGAAAAAAATATACTTTCTCTTCCTTTTCAGAACCAACTTGCCCACCAAACAGCCACTATGAGCTTTGTGGACCTGGCTGCCATGCCACATGCTCCAACCTGAACTCTGCTTCTGACTGTGAAAAGTCATGCACCGAAGGATGTTATTGCGACAATAGCTTTGTTCGCAGTGGAGATATCTGTGTTCCCATCTCTGATTGTGGCTGTGACTTCAACGATAGCTACTACCAGAAAGGCGAAGTCTTCTATCCAGCACGAGAATGCAATGAGCAATGCCAGTGTGGGGAACAAAGAGAAGTCTTTTGCCAGGCCACACCCTGTGGGCCTAATGAAGAGTGCAAGGTGGTTGATGGAGCCCTTGGCTGTCATTCCAAGATCACAGGAACTTGCCTTGCAGCCAGCAACAGTCACTTTATCTCCTTTGATGGTGTTAGCTACAGCTTCCAGGGCTCGTGTTCCTATGTTCTAACTGACGTCTGTGTTTCAAACTTGGCACTCCAGAACTTTTCAGTTATTGCCAAGAGCAGCGCTTTTGGGCCGAGTAAAATTCTTGGAATTAGCAAATTAATAGTTAATATACATGAATATGAGATTGTCATCGAAAGAGAACTACAGTGGAAAGTAAAGGTGAGTCTTTCATTGTGGTTTGCCCTCAAAAGAACACTTATTACAATAATAGAAATATGTAGCGTGACATATATAGAAAAGAGGAAAAATGCAAATATTAAAGTATTGGATTTAACACTTAAACCTGATGATGTGATTGCACACAAAGTCTACTTAGTCCCCACACTCAGAATCCCTCATCACATCAGAATCCCCCACTTTCGCATGAGAGTCCCACCTCCACATTACAAGCCCCCTGTGACATCAAACACCCCCCTTGACACCAGAGAACACCTTACATATCAGAATCCCCCCTTTCACATCAGAATTCGTCCCTTTATATTAAGAGGCCCCTTCACATCAGATGCCCCTCATCATATTAGAACATTACTCTTTCACATCAGAATCCATCTTGTTCACAGAAGAGTCCCACCGTCACATTACAAGCTCCCCTTTGACAGCAAAACCCCATCCTTCACATCGGGAGCCCCATTACATCAGATTCCCTCCTTACACATTAGCATTACACCTTTATATCAGGGCCCACAGCATGGTGGAGGACAGAAGGTGGAGCAGACCTGGGTGAAAAGGAACCTCCATGCATTTCTAAATACATCCCACCCTCCCCATATTAGCGTCATTTGTTTGGTTGGCCAACTTTAAGGCACCCCTGGGGAGTTCAGAAGGCACCCTGGTTGAGAAAGGCTACGGTATTCTAAAAAGCACTACGTTGATTTTTCTACAGTAACAAGTAACTGAGACTCCCATAAACATGGAACCCTTTTGCCATTATTGCAACGTCAATAGAGCCATCTTCTCCCCTCTTTCTTACAGATCAATGAGGAACTTCACAATCTGCCTCTAATTTTGGACGACGGAGAAATCCACATCAATCAAGAAGGCTCCAACATCGTTGTTCAGACTGCTTTTGAGGTGACTGTGCTGTACGACTTAATTAATTCCGTTCACATTACAGTTCCCGGAGCGTACCAAGGGGCTGTGTGTGGTCTGTGTGGTAACTTCAATGGGCAGCCTGATGATGACTTCCGCCTGCCATCTGGGCAGTTGTCCAAAAACGCTGAAGAATTTGGGGCGGCCTGGAAAGCCGATGAAACAGTAAAAGATTGCAGCTGCAAGGAGAATTGCAATGGCTGTGATGAGCTGAGAGCCACCATCTTCAGCCGAGATGAGGCCTGTGGCATTTTGCAGAGTGAAGATGGACCTTTTTCTGGGTGCTATGGTCTGGTGAATGTCACTGAATACTTCAGCCAGTGTTTGCTCGATATGTGCGCCAGTGATGGGCAAGCTCAGATCCTATGTGACAGCCTTCAGGCTTATGCCACCGCTTGCCTGGCAGCTGGAGCCACACTTAAGTCATGGAGAACTCCTGCTTTTTGTGGTGAGTGCCGTAATGTTTAATTTATCATAGAATCCTACTGACTGCGTAAACATGTTTATGTGTTATTCTGAATAAGTACAACCTGCGTGTCAAAAGAAGGCCACAGGAAGTCTGGTAGGATAAGAACAGAAGGGAAACCTTCACCTCTTCTGCCACATGGTGCTTGCAGAACTTTAGTGTATCAGACTCTTGGGCACTGTGTCGCTCCTGCCCTGTCTGTCTGTCCATCCATCCTGTGTGCCGCTCCTGCCCTGTCTGTCTGCCTGTCCATTCATCATGTGTGTCGCTCCTGCCCTGTCTGTCAGCCTGTCCCTTCATCATGTGTGTCGCTCCTACCCTGTCTGTCTGCCTAAAGTCCATATATCCCATCGCACTCCTGACCGGAGAATGCCCAATGTATCAGGGCGGGTGCAGCAGCAACAACGGATGCCTCCGTCAAAACGTACAAAAAAATAATAAAGTCACCGGCACTCCAAATGATCAAGTCAATAAGTTTATTGACCCAAGTGATAACACCTCTAGCAACGTTTCGGACCACGCGGCCCCTTCCTCAGGCAAACAGAGAGTGTTTGCCTGAGGAAGGGGCCGCGTGGTCCGAAACGTTGCTAGAGGTGTTGTCACTTGGGTCAATAAACGTATTGACTTGATCATTTGGAGTGCCGGTGACTTTATTATATTTTTCTGTCCTTCTGCCTGTCCATCTATCCTGTTTGTCGCTCCTGCCCTGTCTGTCTGCCTCTCCATCTGTTCTGTCTGTCTCTCCTGTCCGCTTTTCCATCCCTCCTGTGTGTCGCCCCTGCTCTATCTGTCTGTCCATCCATCCTGTTTGTCTCACCTGCTCTGTCTTTCTATTTTGTCTGTCTATTCAATTATCTCCTTCTCTCTCTCCCTCTCTTTGTCTCTTTTTGTTTCCTTTTTGTTAATCTTTTTCCTTTTTTTTTTCTTTTCAGCACCCTCTTGTGAAGAGAACAGCCACTATGAGTTGTGCACACACACCTGTGACGCCTCCTGTTCCGGGGTCACCGCTCCCATCTCCTGCTCTGCAAAATGCTCCGCTGGTTGTCAGTGTGACGAAGGGTACCTGTTTGATGGAGCACACTGCGTTTCCATGGACAAATGTGGATGTTTTTACAACGGACGCTCATACAGTGTAAATAATCTAACCATTTTTGCTCAGAGATGACAAAAAAACGTTCTCAATTGGGAAGTGACCAATTGAGAGAAGGGAAATACAAGGTTATAGGCGTTGGATGAGTTGACAATGAAGTTGCATAATATTGTAGCTTTCATTTTTCAGCTTGGCATTGGCTGTGTACCCTAAAACAATACATCTTTGTAGCAGAGGATAAGAAAAAGCATAGAATAAGCCAAAACTTTTTTTTTTTACATTTTGGATGGAATAGGAAAGAACTTATTTTCTGCTGTCCCACTGGGGAGACTTCACATCACTTCCTGTCCTGAAAACACAACAGGAAGTGAGTGGCTATAGACAGAAATTGAGGGCAACTCCTCTCTTAGTTGTCACAGAAACAGGAACCCCATTGGAAGATTTCCCCTCTATTCCTGTTCTGGTGACAGCTGCAACATGTTGGATTTCCCTTCATTTCTTGTCCTTGTGGACAAATAGAGAAGCTGTATCTCTATTCTAGTGTGGACACAGACCACAGTAGAAAGAAAACAGACGGAGGCTCTAATCCTTTCACACTCTATCCAAAAAAGTATTGCCTATGCCTAAACTTTAACATGGAATTCAGATTCTTTAACATGGACTTCTGAAGGTCTCCAGCAATCAGTTTAAAGCCCAACTCCAGCCAAAACCTTTTTTTGTTTCTTGGATTAAGCAGGGAAAGGTTTTCAAAAACATTTTGATATGGTTAACTGGTAGTGAGCGGTCAGATGCATCAGCAATGCACAGAAAACATTTTTGGTGATTATTTTGATTACTTGAAGGATCTAATTTAATACAAAAGGTTTACAGCAATGTCGTTTTCTTCTTTCTTCTTCTATATTAACGATTCTTCTGTGCTTCCATGCAGCTCGGAGACGCGATTATCTCGCCCGATTGCCTCCAGAAATGCACCTGTCAGAGTGGTGGCATCGTACAATGCAGAGAGTTCATCTGCTCGGACGCCCAGTTCTGCGGGCTGCAAGAGGGCAAACGAATGTGCCTTGAAAAACGTGGAACCTGCACCCTCAGCGCTCAGGGCAGCCTCACCTCTTTCGACTTACTTTCTGGCACCATAGCCCCCCACAACACCTTTGATCTGACCTCCGTATGTGACCTGGCGGCCGAAACTTGGTTCCGATTGGTGGTCATTACCCAGAGCTGCAACAATGATGAGAAATCCCAAATCTCCGCCGTTCATGTCTACTTCTCCAACATCTCTCTCGCTATAACCCCCAGTGGAGGAGTATGGGTAAGAGCCGAGGGGTAAAATCCGCCTGGGTAGATTTCCAGAAGTAGATCAGTCAAAGATTATGGATAGTGGTTAATAGGCATGTAAACTGTGGAAAATTTCGGTTCGGATATTTTGTTATTTCGGAATTTGGATCCGAAATTCAATTCGGTTTGGGTTTCAGATGAGTTTATGAATATTTATTGCGAATACCACAGAAAATCATATACAGATAATAAACTTGAATCTCCTAGACCCAAATGGCATGTGGGATCCAAATTTACGAATTGCATTGGTGAGCTCCTGAATGCTATTCGAGTCTGGGAGCCTCAGCTTTAATAATCTGGCTCCCAGACCGGAATGGCATTCAGGAGCTCCCAAATGCCATTCGGAAATTCAGATCCTGAATGCCATTCAGGTCTAGGAGCCATATAGTTACTGTACATATATTACTAAGCCAGAGGCGCACAGACCCGAATGGCTTTTCGGGATCCGAATTTCCGAATTGCATTCGGGTCTGGGAGCCTCAGCTTTAGTATTATATGTATATACTGTATATGGCTCCCATGTTGCCGTAACGAAAATTCGTGTTCAGACCCATTCGGATGCAACAAACCGAAAAACACATCTGATTGGCCAGAAAGGTCACATGTCCAATTCAGTTTCTTTTTTCAACTAAATTCGGACGGGATCTGAAATTCGGAAATGGAAATTCGGATTCAGACACATTCGGGTGCATTGGGATTGGAAAATTTGTACGAATTTTGATTCGGAACAAAACAAAATCGCACATGTCTAGTGGTTAATCTATAGTTAAAACAAGTTTTGTATGCAAATCAATTTATGAATTAGGCAAAGAAGAAACTTTTTAAACTGATAAATTAGAGAAACATCTTGAAATATATTTTTACATACACACATTTCATCTTTATTTTACATGCATACGTACAGTATTTGGACCTTCCCCACAATGATTGAGTTCAGGTGTTTCCAGCAAAGAGTGCTGTTAACGCTACAACATACACAGGCATTTTAGACTATCGTGCCTTTACAACCGTGTAACAGTTTGGTGAAGGCCCTTTTCTGTTTCATCATGACTGTCTCCTGTGTACAAAGCCAGCTCCATAAAGACATGGTGTGACCAGTTGGGTGAAGGCCCTTTTTTGTTGCACCATGACTGTCCCCTGTATACAAAGCTTCATAAAGAAATGGTGTGACCAGTTTGGTGTGTAGGAACTCAAGTGTCCTGCACAGGGCCCTGACCTCAACCCTACTGAACACTGAAATGGTGATTGAAAGACAAGTCTTCTCATCCAACATCAGTGCCTGACCTCACAAATGGGTACAGATTCCCACAGACACCCTCCAAGATGTTGCTGAAAGCATTCCTAGAGGAGTGGAGGATGCAATGGCCGCAAAGGGAGGTCAACTCCACATTAATTCCCATGAATTTTGAATGGGATGTCCAATAAGCTCCTATAGGTGTGATGGTCAGGTCTCCGCCGATGTTTGGATATATAACATACAAGGGAGCTAATAATTTTTATAGATAAATACAAAAGAGCATTTTCCACAGTTTGATGAATATATAGTTCAGTGTAGTTTAGGTTGCATATGAATATATAATACTTTCTTTAGGTAGTTATTGCTAACTTGTGACAAACATTGGCTTTAAAAATGGAAGACTAGGCAAAGTATTTTATACTAGGGATGCACCAATACCAGTTTGTCCAAGAGTACCAATATTTTTTTCCCCCCGGTACTCGTTGATACCGAGTACCGGTGCATTGTGCCCCGATTAAGGAAGTCGGGCTATGACTCATGACCTGCGCCCGGCTTCCCGATTGCCTTTGAAACCGTTGCTTCTATAGATTATCTGCAGATTTTCTATGGTCAGATGGAGATTCCTCCATCTATGCTAAACTGTGGATGGAGGAATCTCAAGCTGGCCCAAGCTTCAATATCTTGCTAGTCAGCTCCACTGGCTCTCAAAATACCTTAATGCCTGCATCCAATCAGATTGTTCAGGTATTTTGGCAGCCAGCAGGGCAGACTAGCAAGATACTGAAGCCTGGCCTAGTTGAAGATTCCTCCATCCACGCCTTGGGATGCCCCTGGTAGGAACGAAGGGGAAATCAATCTAATGGAGGGAAAATATAATCTGGGATTTGTGGCTTTTGTTACAGGAAACCGGTAGACCAGTCGACCTTCCTTACACATTCGGCCAAGTGACAGTAGATTCAGTCCATGGAGGGGTAGTGTTGAAAAGCGGGGAAGACTTCGAGTTCGTCGCCAATGAGACAGAAGGTCTGACTGTAAGTGTCAATCAGAAGTTCTTCGGGAGCCTCTGCGGGGCTTGCGGAAACTTCAACAGGGATGAGTCGGATGACCTGAGAGATGCCGAAGGAAAGTCTCTTGCAAGCTTCACTGAATTTCTGGCATCTGTGAGAGCCGTAGACTTCGCCAGGTGGTAAGAACCTTTTATTATACTTATTTGGATTGTAAACCACACACTGAATAAAGTAGAAAATGCCCCATCCTGTGCTCACAAGGAACCAATTTTCTCCTGCATTTCATGGTTTTATGTGCTATAACACACAGAATAAGGAACATCATTGTTCAGGTATATAGTGCTTAAGGGCCCGTTAGCAATAAATGCAGAAGGAAAGCGCAAGTCAACGGAGCCTCCATTGCAGGGTGAACTGGTCTCATTCACACCTAGTCATTTTTCTGTGCCAATGCATTAGTGTTTTAGTAAAAAAAAGGTATCCGATGCAAAAAGCTATATCATTTTGAGTGGGGAGGTTTTAGAACCCCTGTAACATTAATGGCAGCTGGGGAGGTTTACCCTCTTTATTTGCCCTGATGGTCATAGGTCAAGGAGAGAGTAGTTCTAATGAGAACACGATTTGGTGACAACTTTTTTAAAAAAAAAAGTGGAATTGAAGAAAAATCTTCACTTCCTTGTGTGTTCCTACACAACAGGAAGTCAAGGACAGCACAACAACCTTGGCCACCATTATGGTGCACAGAGATACATAGCTGGAGGCCTTAAGGTGCCCATACACCTTACGATTGGACGAAACGTTTCCGTCCGATGATCAAACCGTCGTAGGATTTTCATACGACTGCCCCATCCTGCCCCGATTATCGCAAGGTTCAATCAGCGGTAGTTTAAAAAAAAATAAATAAACCAGGACGACTTGCGGTAATTAACCACAATTATTTTTGTTTGCGCAGTGTTATCGTACGACTTTTGACGGACGGAAATGCCACCAACCATACGAACATCGTACGATCGAGCAACGGTTTCAAATATGCTTGACCGTCAAAAGTCGTATGATTGTACAGTACTAGCGGTCAGGCACTCTATTCACATGTTACGATTCGATTGTCGTACGAAAAGTCAATCGCATACGATTATCGTAAGGCGTATGGGCACCTTTACCTGTGAAAAGGGCTATTTGTGAGACCTGATGCCAAATTGTTTCTACATTTCCCCTAATATTTGACCAATTTATTTTCACTTCATCCCTTTGATATTTTCACAGCGGCCCATGAGAATTGCATTCTTGAACAGTTGGGACGGATTCCTCAAACGCCTGCCTGTATCTATCAGCTCTGACTTTCATCAAATCAAACTGAAATTTGTATTCTGCTTACTGAAATCTGGAGGTGCTCAGTGGATTGCCTAAAACATAAATGATTTTTATTAAAGAGGATTGAAAATAAAACCAGTTTTATTTTGTATAAGAAAATGACTCTTCGGCTTCAAATATGTCTCCTGAAATTTACAGAAGCTCCTTTCAAACTAGCAGAGCCTGTTCTTGAGCCCAAACAACAGCCCTACATCCTGATTTAATTTACAGGTACCCATTATCAGGCACCCAAAAAGCCCAACTGTAAAAGAAAATAACCCAGTTAGCAAAATTGAGAATTTTTGCCAGTGGCAAAATCTGATTTTATGGCAAGACATTTCACCAACATAACTGTTGATGTGCCAGACGAAGGGGGCACACAAAACAAGAAACCAGATGGTATGAACAGCTCATTTGCAAAGCCCAAATGAAGAAACTTTGCCAATAGAAAGATTTTAGCGTTATTGATGTATTGTCATGCCCCTTGAGCTAAGGCAGCACCAGAGCCAGCTGTCTAGCCCAGCATTACTCAACCATGGCACAAAGTGGTCCCTCCAAAAATCCATACTAGATTGGGACACTTAAACTTTTTTCTCTTCAGTCTTTCCCGAGCTCCCTCACTGGGTAGAGGGATATCCCAGGTTTAGGAGTAGCCCAGTTGCTACAACACTACTAAAGCAACAATTCACAATCAGGACCTGAAAAGGTCCCCAATTCCAGTTAAAAAACCTGACAATGCTTAATAGTTTTTCACCCAACAGATATTGTAGCAGAATGCCAGAGATGGATGACAGTCCAAGTCAACTGGTAATGTTGGCAACATTAGGAAGCCAACAAAAGTAGTGAATATAGAAAGCCCCAAGTGGATACAACTGACACGACAAGTTCAAAGTGTTGGTGGAGGGCTGGGTAAAATTTGCAGACATGCATGAGGGTGCTGCAAGGGCATTGGGATCCATGACAATCACAACTACCCCCAGCGAGGGGAAAAAACCCACCCGCACCCATTGCCAAACAGCAGTTTCCCCAAGCTGACATCTAATAGAAGGCAAGGGGCAGGGATAGTGGTGACACCATTCACAGAATATGGCCAGCGATGTCACCACTATCCCTGCCCCTTCTCTTATATGGCTGGGAAATCCCAATCAGGATGATGTCAGCGTTTGCCAAGGACACTGTTCCTGCAGGAAATGGTAATACACAAGAGGTAGAATCCCACCATTATATAGATTTATCTTCTGAAAATAGCAAAATGTTCGGCTTTCGGACAAGCACCTTCTTACAATGTAACCAGGTTGCTTCCAGTGAAGAGCAATATACAGCATACAAAGACATTTTAGACAAAACATGCTCTTGCAACCTTTCGGCAAAAAGGTTTGGGGCAAGGCCCTTTTCAGTGTCTCTTCTCCCTCCCCCCCCAGAACAGTGTCCCTGTGAATGACAAGCTCCAACACAGCACCTTCTGAATATTCTTTTGGCTAAATGGGCAGATTCCCACGGACACTCAAAGTTTTGTGTACTATTATAGCTGCAAGGGCAGTGGGAAGGGAGGTTGTGGGGGGGGGGGGGCATTCATATTGGATTTAGAAAGTGGGACTCCCACTAGCTAGTATAGGGGATTAGACAGACACCACCAATGTCAATATGGTACTGCACTTAATTTCTGCTACAAGATTCAAGGGGGGGAAAAAAAGGCAACCCAAAGATTTTGTATAAAGTTTATTTTTTTTTGTCTGAAGAATTATAAAGTGCAAAGAGTTCACACAAGTTGAAAATCTTGCAGATAGATTCCTTCTAAAGCAAAATCCTCCATTTAAAGCAGGAGAGGACTTCACTGCATCACTGGAGCTCTTTACGCTTGCCCATCAGTTGGTCGATTAGGAAATCCATCAGGCATAGTCCCATCGTTTCCAGTGTTACTACAAGAGAATTTACAAAAACCATCCATAATTCATAAAGGATTAAGAATCAAGGAGCAGTCCTAAAATACAGAGTTAATATGTAATTATATTTTAAGATACTTTAAAAAAGTATCCCAATTTTAAAGCACCTGCTTCTGTATGTATGTTATCCATTGACAACACATCTCACTAGATTACGGTCAAGCTGGCCACAGCTAGTACCAGCCAGTCTTTGATTAGGGAAAGCACAAGCTTTAAAGACTTGTGTACTTAGCATTTAGGAGGTGTAGACCAAGTCAGATGGGCCAGTAGACCAGATTCACCCATGAGGAAATTCTAAAATCCCAGGTCTTTCAATGCAGATATTACATACACACAGTGTAGGATGAATATACCCAAATGCTTGCTACATTTTGTACTCATTAACACAGTCAATAAAAATGTTAACTGGAAACCACAAAACCCAAATCAACACTAGAACTTGTGATTTAGAATTTAGATCACATGTACTACAAACTTTTAAAATTGGCAAATGTGAAAAAAAATTGGGAACTTCTATACAACAGAGAATTTTACATTTTCCCTCACCAGCTGCTGAAGTCACGGGCTGTCCAGGATCTTAGGAGTTCCACAATGTTAGCGACCACCTCTCCAGCCGGGGATCTGAGGTCATCAGAAGTGTTGCCGTTGGAGTTTCCACACGCTCCGCACACCACCTCTGCCAGGCCCTCTAACACATGAATGGAGACACTTCCTGCATTGCTTAACTCAATCTTTAAGTCCGCACCAATATGGACAGAGATAAGGTTGTCCTTGGCAGAAGCTGAGAGAATACCAGTTGTAATGGGAAGGAATTCTGAACGTCCGTTTACCTAGGAAATGAAAGGAGAGGACGTGTCATTTTTAGCCGCGTATGCAACTAGACTATTGAGTATGAAGGAAATGATCAGGCGTTTCAATGTCTTGTGGCAACAAATCTATCTTCCAACCAGAAATCACCCCACTAATTGGTGCCATGTATGCAAAAACTTTACTAGCTAGTAGCAAGTGCATTAAGGATTATATTTATTTTTTGAAACGTCGGGTTACAAAAAAATTTGCATTGTAAAATTGGGCATCTTTATAATTACAGCATTTGGTGCAATCTTTGGATAAAGAATCAAGGATTATGACCTCCAAGTTTCTTTCCTATTGAGGAAGTCTACTTTGTCCCCTTGCAGGAATCAAGGGACAGGAGCCATATTTCACAGGAATAGGTGATGAGGGTAATTCTCCACTGGCAACATAACCTTTAGTGGGTAATTCTTGGGTATTTTCTCATACAGTTGTGTTTTTAGGAACAGGAAGGGGGGGGGGGGGGACCTCCCCAATTGGGACCCTCCCTTAATTAGGGACACTGCAATAGAAATCCAACTCTAGCTGCCAACACCCCACAATAGAAACACCAGCTACTTGCCAACACCCTACAACCCTGTACATAGGTTGCTTAAATAGTAACTGCAGCCAAATCAATAACATTTGATAAACCCCAGAAACCAGATCTTAAATTGCATAACAGGTTGTTCTACACAAAAAACAGAAGACTTACCCAAACTTCCTTGCTCTTGGAGATGGTCACTAGACCTTGAGGGAGGAAAATATGAAGCCTGGCAACAGATGCTGGTACTCCCACACAGCTCTGAGTATCAGCAAGCACTCTGAACCATCTGGATGAATTACTGTTGCACAAAGATGTCACCTCCACTGCACCATTTCCAATAGGGCCCCCTGAGAGTCCATCAAACGTGACAAACTTCAGTGGACTGAGCGAGCATTCAGACTCTGCCTTGTGGCAGCCTCTCACTCCGTTCACCAGGCTGCAGCGCTCTTTGTATCCACATGACATGGCTGAGCATGTCACTCCACCAGCTTGGCACTTACATTGTTGACTGCAGTCGGGGCTGACAAAGAACTCTCCATCCTAAAAAAAAAAAAAAAATCAAGTTAGGATCCTTACGAGAGGGAAGTTTGCCACCTTCGATATCCAGATTGTTAAAAAATCTTCCCCCCCATTTCTCTCATCCCTATTGTTGTACCAAAGTGAACATTGGCTATGCATATTGTAACTAAGCTACCGTGTAAGGGAACATACATGCAAGACTCAAATTGCAAGACCAGCTGGAAAAAAAAAAAAAAAAAAAAAAGAAAATCCACCTGCATGCTCCAAAATCCACCTACATGCTCCATGTCTCCTAGTTAGATGAACAGTAAACCGCTCCAGCTTCCATGTAAGTTACTGCCACCCCCCCAAACAAAAAAGTTGGTCTAGGACTTACACTTAAGTATCTTCCGTTGAATACACATCCACAACTGCTCAAAGCAACACAGGTATCACCATCCAAGGCATATCCAGCATCACATTCACAGCCTTCAAAGCATCCATCTGTACATTTTGTTGGAGCAGAGAGACCAAAGCAAGTTCGCTCACATGTCCTGGTACAAAGGTCATAATGGCTGTTGGCTGGACAGGACATGGCTGCAAAGACACAAGCAAGTTAGTTTCTGATTGCCTATGATTTGGGCAGGTAGTTATAGATTTTAATTTTGTACCAACCAAGTGGCCACCAATTAAAATGGGTTGGAGTTTCAGTAGGACATGTAAACCCTCCGTTGGGACCTACTAAACTTTGGACCCCCAAATTTTTTATTTTTGCTTGACATACTTACGACAGAACACAGGAGTTCTCCAAGGGATGATGGCAACGCCAACGGCTTGACAAGCAGCTGTGTAAGCCTGTAGATTGTTGCACAAATTATCCTTGCCGTCAACAGCACAAGAGTCATAGATGCAAGGGTTGAAATAGTCATTTGGGTTGATATTTGCATGACAAGCACTGAAGGGTCCAGCTGGGTCAGTAATCATGCCACAAGAGGATATTGCATTGTACTGCTGCAGGTTGGCAGCTTCGCACACTGGACACATGCCTTCTTCACTGCACTTGGTATCAGTGATGTTCACTTTCCAGAAAGCACCAAACTCATCCACATTAACAACCTGCCCGTTGGGAAGCTGTAACTCGTCTTTATCATCACCATTGAAGTTGCCACAGAGGCCACCCATCTTGCCACGGTACGAGCTGGGAATATTGAGGATCACATGATAGATTGTGTCATAGAGAATCTTCAAGCCAAAGTCTGTTTGCAGGACAACGTTGGCTCCTTCTTGATTAACAATACTGTTATCTTCAAGATGAAATGGAAATTTGACAAACTCTTCATTAATCTGTAAAAAGGAAAAGGTCTCAGTAAATTTAACCTTTGAACTTGTGTTCGCAATTAAGTCTAATGGGGTTATTCACAAAAGGGTGAAGAGTTGAGCAGGCAGGAAAAGTGAACAATCTAGGCCAAAGTAGCTGATTTAAAAAAAAAAAAAAATTCTACAATTCAGCTCACTTTCCAGTTCAGCCATGTTGTTGTCCTAGATTGTTCACTTCTCCAAACTCTTCACCCTTTAGTGAATAACACCTAAGAATTGTATTAAGAGCAAGGGAAAGCCTAATTGATCCTTCAACAAAGGACGCTCAACATTCCCTAGAAACCAAAATTAAGGAGCCATTCTTGACATGCAGCATTACATAGTAGTTGACAAGCCTTAACGTTTGGTGAAATATAGGGACTGCCACCACCTAGTTCATTCTTAAATAAAGATAGCTGCCTGGCTGTTATGTTGACCCAGTGGCTTCAGTATCAGCTAGGACAAGCACACAAGACTGAAAGATCAGAGTAAAGTCACAAGTCCTTCTCTACACTGCCTCAGACAAAATGTGGCTAGAGAGTTAGCCAGGCAACAGGAAGGAGTTACTTTAAAATTGGCATGTATAAGACAAGTTTGTTGTGGGCAGAAAAAGGACAACACTTACCTTTACTTTAGATCTCATGTCCTGCATGATGGTCACTGTGTAACCATACACATATACCACCAGTCTTGCCACAGCTCTCCTTCTCCATGACCACAGAAAAGTTAACTAGTGTGGGATCATCAGCCACCACTGTAGCAAAACTGTACATGCAAGCACCTCGGAAGTCAAACTTCAGACCATCAAAGGTGATATAATGTGGATCTCCTGAGGCAACACATCTGCCGTACTCCTTGGGTTGGCATTCCAAAGTGCCATTGACAAGTTTGCACTCTTCTTCGGGTTTGCAAGCATGTGACTGACAAACAACAATGCCATTGGTCCCACACTGGCACCTCTGGTTGCACTCTTCCTGTGGGTAGAAGAACTCATTTGCCTGGTAATACTTATCTTGATAGACACAACCACAGTCACGGATGGGCATGCACTTGTGACCACTCAGAACAAACCCGTTGTCACAATAACAGGCTTCCTGACAAGGAGAGTCACAGCTGGTGGGCGAAGAGAGCTCGTAACATGTGACTGGGCAGGCATTTCCACACAGTTCATAGTGAGTGTTTACAGGGCAGGACAAACCTAAGAAACAAAAAACAAAACAAAAAACAGAAGTTTACCAGATGAGTTCAACCAAAGCACCCAGAAAACCCATTACATGTTATCAGTACTCTGTAGTTCTTTCACAAGGACAGTTACTACTCCAGGTACGACCGCAAAACCTGCTGAAGCTTTGAGTGCCACTGACCTGTTACCGCCAACATTAACAAAAAATGTGGGCCCAAACCATATATCTTGCTGCACAAAACTTTCCATGAAATGGTTCAAGTGGAGGACCAGTTTGTTCCCTTCTCTGTGAATTCCTGTTTGGCTGAAGCTTCATCTTAGTCTGCCTAGGGACAAAATGATTTGCGCTTGTTTGAAAGGTTTAGTGTATAACAAGTTATTTTGTTTGCCAAAAAACCCTTAAGCCTTTGCACTTTGCCAAAATGGTAGAATTCCACTACAATTTCACCCAAAAAAAAAGGAGTTAAAATGTTCAATTGTATTCTATTCAATGACTTACTGCAGAAAAGTTGGTTTCCTCCATTCCTGAAGTTTGACATCAGCAGCTTGGCATGCGGCCACATAAAGGCCAATGGCTTTGCAGAATGAAGACGGGTGTCCCTTGTATTGGCAAGTATCAAAAATACAGTCGTTGAAATAAGGTGTTGGGTCAACGACTGAGCGACACAGAGCAAAAGGCCCATTGGACTTGATCAGTCCA
Organism: Nanorana parkeri; assembly: GCF_000935625.1. NCBI lineage: Eukaryota > Metazoa > Chordata > Amphibia > Anura > Dicroglossidae > Nanorana > Nanorana parkeri. The sequence continues at coordinate 103,345 of NW_017307931.1, read as the reverse complement.
CAGTAATCATCACCCTTGTAGGCTTGATTCTGAGCTTCTGTACACATAGGAGAGTCACTGATACAATCAGGGCTACAACCAGCAACTTCACCGACTTTCCAGCCGTTACCAAAAGCAACTGCATTTGCTGCTGGTTTTCCATCCTTCATGTTAAAGTCATCGTTGGGGTTCTTGTTGTTGTTGCCACACAAGCCTTCAACAGCATTGGTATAAGTGCTAGGTATGGTGACTGCCGCATAGCTGTCCCAGTCATATGCAACTGTGACATAAAAATCTGTTTTTAAAATTCCCTGTCTGCCATTGATGTATGCCACCACTTTGTTGGTTTGAGGTAGAACGGCAGAGAGGTGACAACGCCATTAACCTAAAAACAAGAGACGTTGAATAAGTAATCTTTGTATAGATCCCTTCTGTCAATCATCCATCCAACCTCCATACATCCATCAAGCTTTCCTCCATCCAAGATTCATTCATTGAAACAGATACATACCAAAATACGACGTGGATAGTCCATGCTCAGTGTGAAGATGGTGTCATAAACTTCCAAGGTCACCACTTTAGTATAGGACACAGCTTTGTTTCCACCTCGATTGAGGTTCTGGACTTTAACATTAAAACGGGTCAGTGAAGGGCTACTGGAGGTCACAGCAACCAATTGGTATATACAGGTACCCATGAAGTTAAATCTCTTGCCATCAAAGGTTGTGTAGTGAGGATCTCCAGAACCTGTGCAAGTGGAAAAGCTTAAGAGTTGACAGCCATGGACTCCATTTGTAACCATGCACCGCTCACTTGGCTTACAGCTGCTCTCCTTGCAAACCACCATGCCAACGGTTGGGTCGCACTTGCAGAGCACACAGCAGTTTTCGTCAGCCCAAAACTCTTCATTGGCCTGGTAGTAGATCTCATTGTAGGAGCATCCACAACTCGAAGTACTAACACACTTGTCACCACTAAGAACAAAACCATTGTTACACTGACAGGTCTCCACGCAATCTTCAGTGCACTGGGATGGGCAGTACGATCCGTGCATGTGGCTGGACAGGCATTACCACAGAACTCATAATGACTGTTTGTGGGACATTGTAGACCTGAAAGGGTAAGGAAAAAAAAAAGAAATTATTTTTTTAAAACACATACGAGCAAACTTAATGCTAGAGTATGCGATAACATTCTCCCCAATATTTGGATTTGGGTAACCCTTTTCAGCTGTAGGGACACACAGTGGTAAGGGGTCCCCCCACCATTAACTTCTACAGGAGCCCACCCAGCAACTTGCTAGTTTTCCCATGCAGCACAGCCATATTGCCAAATCGAATAGTGGCCAGGGATATACACCCATTTATCATTAGGCCCCATATCCATCAATACATTTATGCAGGGCATCACACTGAAGCTCCATTTAAATCCCTGGTGCGTTAAAATGGGTTGCATTAGGGAAGCCAATTTAAAACAAATGGGCTGCCAATGCACGAAAGATTGTGCATGCCCCATTTTTGAGAGCACACCACCACTGGAAGGCTGCTGGAAAGGGGCCTTTTGAGTGCCATTCAGAATAAATGGTGCTACATTGCACTAAGCCACATGATGTGCAGCAACATGGTTACTGCAATTAAAATTGTCAACTCCTTCAGGGCCCTTTTACAAGCAGGGGCATAATAGCCATAGCAGTCCATGCGGCTGCTATGGGGCCTGGGAGTGGAAGGGTGCCCCCATTAAGGATTGTTGAAGTTGCTGTTAACCCTATATGCCTTATGATATTGCCAATCAAGAAGAGTTGATATCAGATGTACAGGAAGAGACTGCAGACAGCTCTCCTGCTACCTGTCCTGGATTTAGATTTGAAGGGTTTGCCAGTGGGCCCTATTCAACTTTTGCTATGGGCGCACCCCCTCCCATGCTCTGTTGTTAGGCCCCCTGTTTACCAGATCCGTTTGCCAAGTCCAATATTGCAACACCAAAAACCACAATTTAGAATGTTGCATTTAAGATTATAAATACTCACCACAACCAGCTGGTGTTCTCCAGTCATATACTTTAACTCCTTGTTTCCTGCAGGTGTTTGAATAGGCATTGAAGGCCTGGCACAGGAATTGGTTTGCTCCATCATTAATGCAGACATCATACAAGCAACCATCAAAGAAGTTGTCGGGGTTAACTTTTGGGTAACACTCCCTGAAAAACCCATTTGCAACTTTGATGAGACCACGTTTGTCACCTCTGTACAGATTCTTTTTTGCATCGTCACAGGTTGGGCAGTTAAGTCCAGGGCAATGGTCAAAGCAGAAGGGATCACGGTCGGTGACTTTCCAACTCTTGGCCCAGTCAATGATGGAGGTGACTGCTTTGTAATCAGAGGTGATGAGCTCATCCTTGGCATTTTCGTTAAAGTTACCACATAGCCCACGTGTAAGGCCATATAGCTGCTGGGGAGGGTGACCACAACATGGCTGTTATATTCATAGGTCACTTGTAGACCAAAATCTGTACGAACAACTGCATTTAAGCCACTGATGCTTACTGAGATCTTTCCATCTAACAAAGTCACTGGAAGATTAGCGATGACATCATTCACCTGTTTAGTTAGAGCATAGAATAAGATGAGGTTGTAGATCAAATTTGGATGATAAATTATGGATTATGTCAGTTATCTGGCCAGGTTTCTTTGGACAGTTCTGAACATTTGCCCTAACAGTGGTTACCAACCTGTGTTACCTCAGGACCCACATTCATAGTTATAGTATTGGAGGTTGAAGACATAAGTCCATCAAGTCCAATCTATTGTGTATGCATTTATGTTTGAGGAGGTGTGTGCATGATTGTATACGAGTCCATGTGTGATTTTGCTCTTAGGAGTACCTATACCCCTGTATGTTATGGTCTCAAAGGAAATCATCCAGGAGCTTCTTGAATGATTCCACACTCTTAGCTGAGATCACTTCCTGCGGCAGCGAGTTCCAGACCTTGATCGCTCTGACTAAACCGACATTAAATTCGTCTGTTTCCTTGGTGAATACCGACGAGAAAAAGTATTTAGCGCCTCGGCCCTCTCCCTGCCGTTTGTGACTAACCTTCCACTTTTTTCCTTTATTGGGCCTATCTGTTCCTTTCTCCCCATTTTACTGTTTATGTATTGATAAAAATGTTTGGGGTTCCTTTTACTAACTGGCGATATACTTCACATTAAATTTTCATCCTTGGTCATTATGTTGTGACAAAGTTGCACTGTGATGGAATGCACAGCACTGTGGTACCATGCATTCCAGTGCAGGCAAGAGGTGCATTTGGGGGTGCCATTAAAATTGGCACCAGAACACATGGTAGGTGCACCCAGTCTCCCTACCTTACAAGAACTGGAGTGGATCCTCAGCCTGGGGTACAGTTTGGGCTGCCGTGATGAAGCTCCATCCATATGCACCCTGTATAGGTGCCGGGAGCCTAAATTTGATGTCACTTCGGTCCAGGTACCTCTACAGGACACATGAGCAAGCTGTAAGCAATGCACGTATGGATTGAGCTCTCATGGCCATAGCCCCATCCCACCTGAAGCTGACACGCCAGCATATTTTGAATGGTTGCTTTGTGCAAGAACTGAGTGCTGAACTAGGGGGAGGCTGAGGAGCCTCTCACCTAAAAAAGTGGAAGACGTAGCAACCCACTGAACATGGGGGTCGCGACCCACCAGTTGAGAACCAAGGCCCTAACACATTTCAAGGTGACCAAGTTGGGGTTTGTTCAGAATACTTATGAACTGGGATGCATTTTGAAATGAGTGCTAGAGTGGTCATCAAGTCCAGTTGAAAGCAACGTAACTGTACATTAAGGAAATTGCATTAAAAAGTTTTAAAATTTCAAACAAAATTTAAGAGCCTTTGAACTACTTACCCTAACTTTACCAAATTCTCTTCTCATAAGGGTGATCTTGTAGCCATACATATAGATTGAGATGGTCCTAACATAGGACACAGCCTGACTACCTTTGTTGTCATTCTTCTCCTCAATAGTGAATGGCACCAAGCCAACAACACCATCATATTTAGATAGGATATATGTGCAGGTGCCCTGGAAATATGTGCAGGTGCCCTGGAAGTCATAGTCGTAGCCATCAAAAGTATGGTAATGGGGGTCTCCCCAGGCCCAGCAGATTCCTGCGAAATCCGGGACACATACTGCATTTTCATTTTGGATCTTGCAGGTTTCCTTGACCCTACACTTCATGGACATGCAAGGATCTGAAATAAATGACAATTAGAGATGTTTCACACAATAGTAAAAAAAGTCCAATTTTTTTTAAACACAATAGTTCAGATTTGTAGGTTGAAGTAATGCATAAAACTAGGCACCACTTCCAAGTGCAGATAAATCAGGGAATCGTTTGGAGGACTTGATTGACATCTCCATTATAAACTGTGGGAGCTATGGCTTTTTTGTACGGTTCTTAAGGACATTACCTTTGTTAAGACATTTGACGGCTCCATCTTGAATCTTACATTCTTCATCAGCTGCGCAGGCAGTGTCTTCGCAGAATAACCCACCCACCGGGGTACATGTGCAAGTTTGCAGTCACTGGAAAGGATTTTCTCCTTTGGCTGTGGAGGCGAGGTAGGTTTTATAATTTAGTTCTCTTATAATGCCTTCACAACATTTTCCATGAGAATGACACCAAAAAAAAAAAACACCCCACATAAAAAAATGCCAGAACCTTAAAAGTGCCTACCTGATAATATTTTCCATCTTCAAAGCAGCCACAGTTGTCAATTGACACACAGTTCTTCCCATCAAAGAAGAAGTTCTCATTGCATTCACAGCCTTCAGAACAAGTGGTGGGGCATTCAGCAGGCTCAGTAACACTAGCACAAGTTGAGGGGCACGCAGCACACACTTTGTATTTACTGTTGGCTGGGCAGGTCATTGCTGAGAAACAAACAAAAAATAAGATGGTGAACATTGATTCCCCCGCCCCCCCCCAATTCAGTGGACAATGTAGTTTTAATTACTTAAGCCATGCCAATGCATAATGAAGCTCAGGAACAATTTTAAACTTACGGCAAAATGCATCAGTTCTCCAGGGCTGAATGGTGACCCCAGCTGCTTGGCATGCAGCAACATAACTGTGAATGTTCTGGCAAAGTATGTCTCCGTCGCCTACACCAGCACACAGGTCATAGACACAGTTGTTGAAGTATCAGGACTGATTGTACCATAGCAAGCACTCATAGGACCCCCGATCTTTTTCAGGAAGCCACAATAGTTGTCCATCTTGAGGAGCTCTTTTTTCCCATTGTCACAGGATGGGCATGGGTTTCCACTACCACCACAGCCATCACAAACCACACCAGGGATCTGGACCTTCCAAGAGGCTCCGAATTTAGTAGGATCTGTGGTCACAGTCTTATCCGGAAGCTGGAAGTCATCTTGTCTGTTACCATTGTAGTTACCACACAAGCCACCCAACTGATTTTTGTAGTTTCCTGGGGCAGTGACTATTAAATGGTAAACAAGGTCATAGTTGACCTGAACCCCAAAGTCTGTGTCGATGACTACTCTTTACCCTTTTGGTAGACCTGGATTTTGCAATCTTCCAAACTTGCTGGGATATTGTTATACACCCCATTGATCTACAAGAGAAACATTATGTCCTATTGATCTATACAGATTACATACACATTTTAATAGTTTCATTGTGTTGTCTATGGATATACAAGCTAACATTTATAGGCAACAGCCTTTTTGCATTTTCTTAATCATGGCTTGTTATAAAGGAAACACGTGTCTTGGAACCTTTCTAGGCACATCTGTTACTTGTTGATCCTGCCAATATTTCCTCAGATAGTAACTTACTGTGCACTAAACTAAAAAAAAACCAAAAACCAAAAAAACAAAGTGAATTGCTTTCCTAGTCATCTGTCCTGAAATACAGATTATGCAGCCCATATTGTAGATTAAGGAAAGAGGTTGTGTAGTCCTAATCTCCCTGTCTTGGGTAGATGCAGTAGAGTGAGTGAATTGCAAATCACCCTAGTACAGAAGTAGTATTACTAGGTAGAAATATGCTTAAGTTTAGAAAGCTGTTGAATGGTTTGCTGTGACTTACCATAATCCGAACCACGAACATTATACTGAAGAATAAGGTTATAGCCATAGACTTCAAAAGATACTAGTTCTGTGACTGCCGCACTCCCATTGCCCCATTTTTCACATTGATAGCAAAGGGTACCAGATTGTCATTGTAGATCACAGTCTTGGACAAGGTGTAGGTACAAGTGCCTTGGAAGTCAAATGCCCGGCCATCAAACGACATGTAGTGGGGGTCACCAGCTGCAAAGCACTGCGCCGAGCCCACTGGCTGGCACCTCCGGACGCCATCAATCACTTTGCACTCTTCATAAGCCCCACAAGTGAAAGCCTTGCACTCTACAGCTCCACTCTCTGTACAGATGCACTTCTGGCTGCAAGAGCTGCTGGGGTAAAATACTTCACCCAATTTGTAGTATCCATCATTGTACCTGCAACCACATTTAGAAATGGGAGCACAATCTCCACCGCTAAGAATAAAGCCATCATTGCATGGACATCCTTCAGAACATACAGGGTTGCAGCCTAATGGAGTAGAGAGAGTGGCAAGTTGGAGCACAACCTGATGTACATACATTATAGTGGCTGTTCTTTGGACATACCGGACCTAGAACAAAGAGACAAATCTGTTAAAGATCTAGAATACCACAAAGCTTTTAGACAGCTGACCATCACATCTGTGTGAGCATGTTGGATATACCATTTTAAAATTGGCAGTCAATGGAGGAGATTTCCCCCACCCCTCCTCGGGGCTTTAAAAGGCTTCACTCTGCTTTAGCCACACAAGTTCCTTCACATCAAGTGGCGAGATGTTTTTTTTTGGAGCTAGCTTTTGCACAGGAGCACAGCCACACCGGAACAGAAAAAGGGCCTTCCCTAAATGGCAGCTACAAGTGCACAATTTTAAGATTCTATAGCATAGTACCCTTCGCTGGAAATGCTTGAAACCATTTGGAGACCTTGCCACCTGTTTCTATAGCATATTACATTATACTTAAGGACTCATTATAGAGAGGTCTGTGTATACCACAATTTGGACCACAAGTTGCCAGGAGTCAAGTTAATTTGAATCCCATATATAGGAGTCTTTTAAAAAAGTCCCACTTAACTGTTACATGCTCAGAGTGGAAAGCCCAGTCCCATGAGAGCTAAAAAATATGGCCACATATGTAGTCACCAACTTTGAGCAATTCAGTGTATCCAACTTTACGGGAAGGAAAACTGATTTTTCGACATGCATGAAGAGTCATTTATGTTAAATGGTTCTCAAAGTTAAACCACCTCCAAATACGTTTATTGACTCAATAGCAGTACAGTGCATGTAGACCTTGCCAGAGCATTTTTTTAGGGCAATTCACTGAAAAGTGGACTTATTGCTTGCCAATAGTTTGTATTCCCATCATTGGTGTTTTGGATGGAGAAAAACCCAGAACACATTGAACAGTCTTCACATTACAGGCCAACTTACTACAGAACTTGTTGGTTCTCCATGGGTAGATGGTAACTCCAGCCTCCTGGTACTGTGTTGCATAGCTGGCAATCATGTTGCAAATGACATCTTCTCTGTTTTCATAGAAGCACACATCATACACACAGCTCTTGTAGTAGTCATCTGGGTTAATCTTGGAATGGCATTCACGGAAAGGCCCAATCTCATGTCGGATTATTCCACAGCCCTCCTTGCCGTTATTATAGCGTAGTTCCAGTTCAGCCAATATGGGGCAGGTTCCTTTGTCCTCTTCATAGCAACCTGAAACATTCTGTACCTTCCAACTATTTCCAAAAAGGACTGGCTTGGAGGCCAGCTGGTTGTCTTTAGTCATCAAATCATTGTTCTTCTTACCATCAAAGTTACCACAAAGGCCGCACACTGCTCCAGAATAGCTGCTTGGAAGAGTGACAGAAGCATAACTGTCCCAATTGTAAATCACACGGAGGCCAAAGCTTGTTTGAAGGACTGCAGAATATCCTTGTTTGTATATAGAGAGCTTGCCGTTGTCAATAACATATGGCAGATGGGATAAAAGTCCATTAATCTATAGACCAAAATGGTGACAGTGAGTTGCAGGCAACAAATCACAAAATCTAGCTTCAAAGTGGTTGGCCACCTTATTCACAAGCTGAGGCCAGGTATATACAAAATCTAATCCATGCAATTGATTAAATAATGAAGTGTAGCTAACACATAACACAAAGATGTACTCAAATGCATTTTAGATCATCCTCCTATAAATATCCTTGGGCATGGTAAGAACTACAAGTCGGTGAGTGCTCTATTGCTTTGCACAGTGCTGAGAGTTCAACACAATGAACAAGCTTTCAGGAGGAGAGAGCACAGATCTCTGAATGTATTGCTGCCCCTTTACAATGCAATTACAGGTTGGGAGGGGTCCTTGACCAAGCTTTATTGCTTCACTGCACTCTGCAGGAAGCTACCAGAATGTTCCATCTGGCAAGGCTACTTGGATTGCAAAGCTAGGTTAGCAATATGTATAAAATGCTTTGGCATGCAAAGGTCTTTTTTATATGTATATTTAGCAGTCCTCCTGGAATTCAACTTGAATAAAACCCACATTGGCTTACAGCATACAATTATTGCTCACAATTGTCTAGAAATTTGTAAAGCTGAATGCTCACCAGAATCTGGTTCTTGTACTGCCTTTTGATTGCAAAATCGAAATCATACAGCTTGACTTGTACGGCAGAGGTGTAAGACACAACCTTCCTTCCCCGGAATTCATTCTGAACATTGACCTGGAAGTTCACCAAATCAGCAGACATATTGCAAATTCCCACAAGCTGGTAGATGCACGCGCTCTGGAAGTCATACTTTAACCCATCAAAGGTGATGTAGTGGGGGTCTCCAGAGGCAGAGCAAGTGCCATAAGAAACAGGGTAACAATTTTGGATACCGTTCACCACTGAACAGGTCTCTGAAGACTTGCAGCTGGTAGCCTTACATTCTACTTTCTTGTTGGCGGGGTTGCAGGTGCACTGCTGCTCACACTTTTTATCACCCCAGAAACTCTCATTGGGAGCATAGAGTTTTCCTTGATAGATGCAGCCACAGCTGTCTTTGGATACACACTCCCCTCCATCAAGCACAAAGCCTTCCACACACTGGCAGGATTCTACACATGATTCAGAACACACGGATGCAGTAGCGTCATCATTGCATGTAGCCGGACATGCTTTGGAGCATAATTTGTATCCACTATTTGAAGGACATTGCATTGCTGTAGGAAACAGAATATAGGCATGTCATTACATGTATGCTTGCATCAGTTATGGAACTTTTAAACCATGGTATTTAATTCTTCCTGTTCCATTCCTAATAATTTCTACACCAAGTATCTCTTGCATAATCTGATCTAGCACCAACAGATTAAAGTAGAGGACAGAAAGCACTGCATCACACCTATTCCACTGCTGTTAATCTCCTTCTACTTTTTAGGCTCTTCCTGACTACCTGCACTCCCTCCAGTATTTGTTATACATCACTGCAGCTTCAATAGAAACACCAGTGGCTATGCCTATGCAGTGTGGCAGTAGAGTCACTTGTCTCCTACCAAGGACCCTTGCATTGGCATCCTGTTACAATAGAGAGACAGGTACAGAACATTGACCCCACATAATAGGAAAGGCTGAAAAAGGATCTTTATGGCAGAACACCAGCAAATGTTTAACACTGCAAATTTGCAAAGGATTAAACTCAACTCCTAAAGTGAAAATTAAAATCTAAAAAGACTTACTCACTTAAAGCCATGGTCACCAAGTGTCCACTTCATTGCCTGAGTGATGTAAACAGCCCTTATTAGCTGTCCAGTAGCGTGGGTCCTCTCTGGTGGCAGGTACTCATTGAAGCAGTGCCAGAGAGCGACAGTGGACTTGGGTGAGAGAGCTTGAGTGGATTAATTCACATTAAACATGCATTTTGGCCCCAAAACACTTTAGGGGCAAATCTTAGGGGGGCCAACTGCAGTTTTACTTTTGTTTAGAGCAGAGAAGGGATAGAAACGGTCATGTAAAGTCAAGTAAATGGTGGTCCAAACCCATTGAGGAAATTTCTCTGCATTAACAGTTGTTCCAGAATGCAAGTGGAATCTTCCGATAGGAACTCATGTATCGATCTAAAGGGGTAAATTTGCCCTTACTTCTCCCATTATGCGAGTCAAAGCAAAGGCAAGTCTTGCCAGCAGGGACAGAGCAATGAAAATCTGACATAACCGCTTACAGTTTCTCCCTACTACAGAAAGAAAGTTTTCAGATGTACTAGCATCATAAATGAAGGAAACAGGACAGTTTTGCATCATTTTAAACTTGTTTGGACAAGCAACCAAATTAGGATGTTTTTTTAATTGAACCACAGAAGTCAATGCTTGGAAATTGAAAAAAAAAAAAAAAAAAGTCACCATCAATCCCCCAAAAAGAAGGATTCACACAAACTTTTTGTGCGCCAAGTACACAAAAGCAAGTACTGTACTGTATTGGCAGATAATAAAGTATGATCTACTTACGGCATCCAGCGAGTGATCTCCATTCTCTGATTTCAACCTTTCTTTGCTGGCAGGCTTCTGCATAGGTCTTCAGACTTTGGCACAGTATCTGTTTGGAGCCAGCATTCATGCACAGATCATACACACAATTATCTACATATGGTTTTGGGTCTATGACCGAGTGGCACTGAAGAAAGGGACCATCAAGGACTTTGGACAGCAGGCCACAACTTTGCTCCCCTGTGTAGGTTTGAGAACCAAGAGGGCAAGTTGTACATTCCCCGCTGCAGTTGTGCCAGCAGAACGCATCTCCATCCTCCACTTTCCACCCCCTTCCAAAATTAACCAAACCAGGAGCCTGAATTCCATCTGGTGTCATCAGGTCATCTGAAGAGTTTCCATTGTAGTTCCTGCACAAGCCGCAGACACTTCCAAAGAAGCTTCTGGAGATGTACACTTTCAGTATCGAGTTCCAGTCAAAGTATACCTTCAAGGAAAAGTCAGTTCCAATGACAACGGACCTTCCGGATTGATAGAGCCAGACCTGTCCATTGTTAATATTGATAGGCAGGCGTTGACGTTGATTATTCATCTAAAAAGCAAGTTAGGAAAAACAAAATAAGACTCCTAATATTAGTGCACGTAAATCTCTGCAACTGGCTTTTTAATATATAAATGTTATATTCACCCAACTATCCAATTCATTAAAACTTACCCTCACAAAACCATATTCATGTCTCAGTAGCCATATTGTGTGCTCATACACTTGTACAGTGACAGAACGGACGTAAGAGACACGTAATAGACAAGACAACTTTTTCTATACTGGCCATCTTCAAAAAGTTAGCAATTCAGAAGTACTTGCTCCCCAAATGGTCTTTTAAATGCCACATATTTCCAAACAACTGGTCAAAATTTGACGATTGAGTGTTCAGTCACCAAAAGCTTTTTAGCTTCAGATTTTCTTTAATTATCCTGTCAATCACTAACCATCCTAAAGCCAAACCTTTTGTTTTGGCTAAAGCTCCTTTCTTTGCCATCCGTGTGCCTACTGCAGACCGGAAGTGATGGACACAAACCATAATAAACCTATGTATTTAGTGTGGGCCAGGACAGAATGACCAAGTATGCTCCCACCCCCATTTTCTGCACAAGTAGCCAAGGGACGGATTTGAGAAAGTCTTCCCAGCAGGGGGCCACAAAAAACAAATCCCGACATGGAACTCTTTTTCCCACCATCCCCAAGGTAATCATTGCAATTCCTGTTGCAATTACATGTCTTACATCATATATGCAAAGATACCTCGTGGAAAGAGGGCATTAACTTGTTAAATGGGAAACTCACAATTAATGCACATGGCTGGGGAGCCATAGCTATTAACTTTGATAAAGCCTAAGGAAAGCAGCAGGAATGGAGAGGTGTTCTCAGCAAGATACACACTGAAACCTTTGCCCAATTGTCGAAATGCCCATGAATAATCAGTATCACGGATGCTGTTCCAAGTCAGGTCTTGAGTAGCACTTTTATTGAAGCTTACTTTAGAGAGGTCAGCCGTCTTGGCTACCAAGGTTCCGTAGTTTTCAAACTCTTGTTGACCATAGATGAAGTAGGAATTGCAATAACTGTTTATTGGTGGTATAGTCATCAGGAAGGTGTCATACTGTATTGAGGACTTAAACCAACCGGTGCAATAGTAAGTCACTTGAATCCCAGCGCTAGCATTAAGGTAAACGGCAGTTTTGACTGGCACTTCTAGTTGAACAGTTTGCCCTGCATTTAGCTTCTGGGTTGATTTTGCTGCTCCAGCTTGGTATTCAATCCTTGTGTCATCTGAAGAAGCCACCACGAATACAATATCAGACATTGTCTGCAGGAATACTGGAGGTATAATGAAACTGGAACCCCAGCTAGTCACCGGCAAAAGCTGCTCATATACATGGTTGCACCTAGTGTTCTTCCATGAGCATGTGTGTCCACTCAAAACGGACACCGGCTTCTGAGACACGATTCTGGTTCCAGACAGGTCATCTTTACTAAGAAGCTGAAGAGCACTATAAGGTTCTAGGACAACACTAAGCTTGCTTCCAGCTGGGTAGAGATTTTCTTTATAGGCGACTGCTCCTTTGAGGAAGATATCAACACTGGTGGATTCCTGGTAGCTGACTACAGAAAATTCCCTAAATGAATCCACTGGACCATTAAAAAGGTGTCACCACATAGTAGTCCATGCCAAGATCTTGCACAGGGTACACGATGCTGGTATCAGCACTCAAACTTGTAATTCATAGCCAGGACTGAAATGTTTTTATCGGCCTTGATGACAATAGCTTTGCCCGACATCCCAACACCAGGCAACTCTGCATTAGCTGGGATTTGAACTATGGCCGTGGTCTGTTCATTTATTGTCTGGACTTTTCTGAAGCTAGAGTTATTCATCCATATGGTAACGTTTGTTGAGGCGGAATAGGCAGTAATGAACAACCTGAAGTTGGCAGAGCTGTAGGAGAGCTGATAGTTTTGCATAAAGGCAGTGACAAATTCCTTGCCCAGTGGCCCTGCCAGACAAAATCCTGAAAAGAAAAAAACAGAGCAAATGGGGTTACTCATGGAGTGCTTAATCTGTAAGAAATGCTCATCAAGTAGGGGGATCTGACCCATGTTTTGGTCAGGTCAACTATGCTGTTGACACCCCAACTTTCCACAGCCATCTATTCAATGATTGTTTGCTAAGAGTGTGGACAAGGTTTGCAAAGCAACATTGCAGTTTTCATAAAGGAAGATTTCGTTTTTCTCCCCCACCCTAAGCAAATTTTACCTGAGCAGGACCCAATATCTGTAAAATGCCGCAAAAAAACAAAAAAACCCCACCCCCCCACACAACAGTGTTCTAAACATTCCCAAATGTTCTGGCTACTCATGTATTCTGAGTCAGCTCCACTGGGGTATCAGCAACTGGCACAGAGTGGACGAGGAGTGCCAGCTACATGGTGGGCCTTTATTACAACTGGAACCTTTGTCAACTAGTTAGTTCTAACCTTGTCCCAAAAAAACAATAAAATAAAATTCTCATTTGCTGCTTAGAATCGATTTCAATCAAGTTTTGATGTTGATCTTCTAAGGCTTTGGCATTCCTCAACTGCATTCCTCACCGACCCGACTTTAATGCAAGCACAATTACTTACCACTGAAGCACATTAGGGCACAGATGTGCAGAAGTAGCTGGAAACCCATTGCTGAAAAAGAAAAAGTTCCTGGTATAAAAAATTTGGTAAAATTGGGAAAAACAGTGGCCATCAGATTTCAGATTGTTGAAGCCGAGTCAGCTAAGATGTTTTAGCAACAAAAGTGAGGGAATAGCTTATTTAGTTGTCCCAAGAACAGCTGCCCCCATTGAGAAACATTCCCCTCTATTCCTGTGCCAGCTATCAAATTTGGGAGTTTCCATAGCCGATAGCCCAGTATCAGAAGTCACAACCAGGACAGAGGATGAATCTCCACAGCTTGAGCACAGACAACTTCATGTAGGTTGGTACATTTTTCAGATGAATATGGAGAGGGGCGAAATAGGTAGGTAGGAACGATAATAGACTAGAGTCTTCAATAGTAGCATTGCAAGTTTGATTTCAGAAACCTTACACAAGATATATCTTAAATTTAAAAAACAATATTAATATTTATATATCTCTAGCTATCTGCACAGAACAGAGCTGCCACCACTCTGTGCTCACCAGTAGGGGGAGATCTAAAGACATTTAGTGGGGTTGACCTTGAGGTGATTTGCAATGAAGAATGCATGATTACAGATTAGGTGTAGAGTTTGAATCTTATGCGCTATAGCAAAAAACCTACACACCAGAGCTCAATAAAATATTCATAGGAGTATACAGGTACAGCCCTGCTGAGAGGGCCATCAGAACACAGCTGGGCATTACAAGAGAATCCACAACTTGAGAACTCCTTGTGCTGGAGCACTGAACAGGTCAAATGTGTCATCTGAAGAACTAAGCAGTCTTATAACTGCATAGCAAAATGACCCATATCAAAAAGGGATTAGGGGGCTGAAAAGATTTAACATGTAGGCACAAATTAAGAAATTTTTTTTAAAAAAATAATAATTTCATACATACATTTTAAATGCCCCACCCCCTTTAATTAAAATATAAAATTAATTAAAAAAATATCAGAATAAAATTAATTTTAAAACTAAAAAACAAAATATTTGTAATTTATAACAAAAAAAAAAAACCCACAATGCACCAATTATCAGAAACTCTTAAGGTGGCCATACACCTGCCGATAATCACAGGAAATCACACAATCATATGATAATCAGCAGGTGTATGGAAAGCATGCAACTGTTTCTACTGTACGGCTGCACATCTTTTGTCTCCCGAGCAGGCTTGAAAACCCGCTGAGAATCATACAATTTTCGGCAGATCAGTGGCATTTTCAGGCGACAAAATGCCAAACGGGTCAGTGTGCACAGTGCCCGCTCAGCGTTGCAGTCATTGGAAGCCCTCCCCTCAGCAGAGCAGGCTTGCGATGATCGCAAGTACAATCTGCCTGTCTAAGATGGGCAGATCATACGAGTTTAATTAGCTTACAACCATCACAAGACAAAGTCTTGCGATGGTTGTAAAGTGTATGGCCAGTTTTAGCCTGAACACAGCAATACTATTGTTTCCTCTGCCAAACACACTTAAACATTACAATTCACACTTAAGATACAAAAAAAAAAAGTGGCTTTTACACAAAAATAACTAAAAACAAAGCCCAAAAAAAAGCATAGTTTGTTACCTCAGTTGAAGCCAGCTATTGCCCACATACCACAGACAAAACACACTTCCACTCCAGCAACCCTGTGTGGACAGAGACAAAAGACCTCCTAGCTGGGAGAGGCTGATTGTGGAGCTTTTAAGAGATCCCTAATTAATGTCGCTGATTAACCGTCTCAGTCCCTGAGAGGGACAACTGCACACTCAGCCAGTGCTCGAGAGATTTAATATGGCCGACAAAGAGGCCAAACTTTTAGTCGTTATGTATGAACAGCTGTGAAGTACGCTCTAAGATACCTTTCAATAAATATAAAAATGTAGTTTAAAGATAAAGCTCACACACATTGTAAAATCTTCACTCAATAAGCTTAAAGGAGAACTATGGGGTTAAGGCTTTTCCCCATAGTTCTCCTTAGTGTAACGGGAGGACACAAACTAGCGTCCTCCCGTCACCCTAAGCTCAGTATATAGGGAGCTACAGCTCGCGGTATACTGAGACGCCGCAGCCAGAGCGGATCCCGACATCGATGTCGAGATCCGCCCACCTGCGTGAGTGACAGCTGGCTCTGCCTATCTAGAGGCAGAGCCAGCTGTACCCGCCCCCTCCCCCGTCCTTTCCGCCAGTCAGCGCTGGAGGATTGAGCGGGGAGGGGGGAATCCAGCCCCTCCCCTGTTACAGCAGAGAGCCGTGACAGGATCGAGAGGTGAGCGAACGCC
Organism: Nanorana parkeri; assembly: GCF_000935625.1. Lineage (NCBI taxonomy): Eukaryota > Metazoa > Chordata > Amphibia > Anura > Dicroglossidae > Nanorana > Nanorana parkeri. The sequence goes on along the minus strand of NW_017307931.1, from coordinate 87,281 downwards.
GGTATGTGTTCACTCACCTCCCGATCTACTGAGCCGACCTGTGACAGTCTCATTGTCACAGGTTCGGCTAGAACTATGAAAAGCACTCACCTCATAGTTCTCCTTTAAGATTAACCAAAAAAGTATGTATTAGAAGCACCCACCTAAAGCCATTGTCTTCATTTTGGGTAGAGCGGGGTACGTTTAAATCTGCTATAGTATTTTTTGCTGCCATTTGTGTCTCATAAGGGATATTTATCTTTACTTCCTGTCCTCTAGACTTAACAGAAATTGAGGGAATATCTGTGTATGGTGGGAGGGGGAGGGGGGGAAATTATTTTTTAGCACAGTTGTCTCTGGAACAAGTGTCCCCATTGGAAGATTTCCCCACTCATTTTCCTGTTCTGGTGGCAACTTTCTTTCCCGGTGACACTAGCAATCAGGACAAATAGAAAGAGTTAACCTGACAGCAGTAATAAACCCTTCAGCACTCTATCCAAATCCAAAAAAAAAACCAAAACGTATTTAATATATATAATATAATATAATATATTTATTTAATCAATCTGTAAAAATTCAGGCTGGCCGTAGCACTACATGGTTGCTAGATCTAGACCAGTGGTTCTCAACCTGTATAACCTCAGGACCCACATTTGTCCTTGGTCATTAAGTCACAACGCAAGTCGGGTACCATTCAAATGAATTGTAACGCAACACCCCCCCTCTCACATCAGAATGCACGGTAAGTGCGATTGCATGGTACAGTGAGTTAATCAAACGGTAATGTGTGAATAATGCACTGTACTAGTGTGAATGGGCCCTCAAAAACACTGAAATACATACACAACCACAGACACAATCTCTCTCACACACACACACAGACTTTTTTTTTAAGGTCCACCCGAACTCCCTACCTTACGAAAACTGGAGTGGATCCTCAGCCTGGGGTCCAGTGTGGACTGTTGTGCTGTGACGGAGGTCCATCCATACATGCTTTGCTTGTACAGCTCCCCTTGCGCGCCCTGTTGAGGTGCCGGGAGCCAGAATGTGAAGTCACTCTGGTCCAGGCACCTCCTATGGGGCACATGAGGGAGCTAGGAAGGAAGGAGCAAGAAACACATGAAGTACAGAGGTCATCAGTAGGTAATGCATGAAGTACAGAGGTCATCAGTAGGTAATGCATAGAGGTTGAACTCGATGGACTTGTGTCTTTTTTCAACCTGACTAACTATATAACTATGTAAAAGTACAGGGGTCATCAATTGGGAAAGCATGGAGTACAGGGACTATGAGTAGATAATGCATGGAGTACAGGGGTCACAAGCAAGTAATGCATGGAGTACAGGGGTCACAAGCAAGTAATGCATGCGTACAGGGGTCACAAGTAAGTAATGCATGGAGTACAGGGGTCATCAGTAGGTAACTCATGGAGTACACCGGTCACGAGTAAGTAACACATGGAGTACAGGGGTCACTAGTAGGTAACATATGGGGTACAGGGGTTATGAGTAGGTCATGCATGGAGTACAGATGTCATCAATAGGTAACTCATGGAGTACAGGGGTCACGAGTAAGTAACGCATGGAGTGCAGGGGTCACAAGTAAGTAACGCATGGAGTGCAGGGGTCACGAGTAGGTAAAACATGGAGTACAAGGGTCATTAGTAGGTAACACATGGAGTACAGGGGTCATCAGTAGCTAACACATGGAGTACAGGGGTTATGAGTAGGTAATGCATAGAGTACAGGGCTCATCAGTTAGTAATGCATGGAGCACAGGGGTCATAATTTGGGAATACATGTAGTACAGGGGACATCAGTAGGTAATGTATGGCGTACAGGGGTCACAAGTAAGTAATGTATGGAGTACAGGGGTCATCAGTAGGTAATGTGTGGATTACAGGGGTCATTAGTAGGGGACAATAGCAAGTAACAGAGCGTTCAGAGCTCAGTAGTACCCTACTGAACGCAGGGTTCAGTAGTAACGCAGGGTTCAGGCGTCAGTAGTAAGTAACGCTGAGTTCAGAGGTCAGTAGTTAGTGACATTGTTCAGGTTCAGTAGTAAGTAACACTGGGTTCAGGGGTCAATAGTAAGAGATGCAGAGTCCTACAGGCAGCCATCACAGCATGTACAAAACTGGCTGTATATGACTGCAATTTAATGCCGCTGGGGGGTGACCTCTCAAAACAGGGACTGCCCCTAGGAAACTGGGACTAAAGGTGACCTTACTCCAGTGTATTTAATCAGATTGGTCTTCATCCACTGTAATGGAGCCATGGGGTGCTCCTTATAGAAATGGACTTTTCAAGGGCCCATTTTCAACAAATATCAGCTTGAAAACATTAGAAGAGTCAGATAACGTTTAAAGATGAAAGCAACAGTACACATTTCTTTTTAAAAGGGCGGAAAATGCATGGTATTCCCATAAAATACCACCCAGACCCTTATCCAGGCATGCAGTTTCGGTGGCCAGGAAAAACAGGGCAGCCAGTGTGTGGTCCTCCCTGTACCAGGCCAGGCCACATGCCTTTTAACATTGGGGGTGTACCTTGAAAGGCACCCTTATTCAGATGTTGATGTTGGACAAGGGCCTCTTTCCTAACTCTGATGCCCCAAGAAGAAGGTTGGGGTTATATTGGGGGACTTATAGTGAAATCTGGGATGCCTGGATATAGATCTGAAATGGATGTGGAGATAGAGTTCTTTTTTTGTGTGTGAGGTTTCCCATCAAAATCCACAGAAGATCCTTGAATTCCACAATTTACAAAATGGGATAAAATAAGTTCTCAAGATTTGTTTTGCCTTTTTGTGTTTTTTTGCAAATTGTATACATGGTTAAACATGATGTGAAGACCACACTGGAGGCTCCAGCTTGTCCTCCTGGAAGGAAACGGAGGAGTTTCTGTATGGAGGTTCATTTTCTAGGAGATCACTCTATGGGTAAGCATTATTTAGCGTGAAAGAAAGCGTTAGAATCTTGCAGCCTGCATACATATATGTTTTTATACAATAAATAAGTTTGAGTCTAAGGGTGGGTTGTGCCGTCATCCAATGTTTGGTTGAAATATAAAAATGTGTGTAGCCACCTTGCCCTAAATGGGGTGATTCCTTACATTTAGTTCTACTAGACTGTATCTAGTCTAGCTTTTTTGACAGTCTGTGCTCATTTGGTTCTCCTTAAGCTCTCTGTTATTGTTTGCATCTGCCTGCTGCTGGGTGTGACCTTGCAATAGTGTAGAGGATCCAAAAATGTGGTGTTATGAATATATGTGTCTCCCTAGCCTATCACTAGGAGGTTCATGGACAGTGGTGCATGCTGTGGAGGACGTAAATATTCAGGGTTGCCCTTGTGAGTGTATCTTCTTCCCCCGGGGCTCCTGCCTGGGGGAGGGTGTGTGATGTGATGTGCTGTTTGACCAGATCTGCAGCCTACAGGTGGTCAGGTATAGACCCAGTTGGGGTCTAAATCTGTTTCTGGGATGGAGAGCCAGGGAGGAACTTTGTCTGCTGGAGGTACCAGAGAAGCCAGGATGGACTTGGACCTCTCAGGAAGTCTGGTGTCTCGCCTTGGGAATTCTGTACTAGATCTGCTGATCAGTATATATTCTTCCATACACTGTGTTATTGCCATCGGATTAAAGGTCCTCTGAACTGTGAAGCTGGGAAGTAGTCGGTGAGTCTATTATTCTGTACTGTCCTAGATGTCTGAAGCCCTCTTTCCATATGTGTCACTTACAGAATAAAACATTAGAAAATCCTTAAAGTGACTGGCACCCAACTTTACTTTCACGGCCCACAACCGGCTAAGGACTCATCCCTGAGGTGAAATGTCAGCCTACCCTGCCCCTGAAATCCCCCCACACGCTCATTGAGGTCAGGGGGTGCTATTGATGTGGACGGTATGGGCTTGCTAACTTCCCGATCTGTAGAGTCGATGTGTGACAGCTTCAATGTCACATGTCGGCTCTTACTATGAGGGTGAGTGTAAATAACTTACCCCATAGTTCTCCTTTAAAGCTTTTTAAAATAAAGGCAATGCAGTTTGTTGACGGACTAAAAATACTTTGGTCTACGTCAGGGGTAGGCAAACTCCGGCCCTCCAGCTGTGGTGCAACTATAAATCCCAATCCTAATCCCAATTGCAAGACTCTGACATCCACGGGCATGACTCCTAAAAGCAGATGCATTATGGGATTTGTAGTTGCACCACAGCTGGAGGGCTGGAGTTTGGATAACTCTGGTCTAGGTTTTCGAGTAGTCCATATTTTGTCCCACAGCTGTTTATCAATTTCACATCTCCTTACCTGGGTGTCTCCTTAGCTTCTTTGTCTGGCCATCCAAATACTGGGTCCTTATGGGTGCTTACTGGGTGCTAAGCATCAATATCAAAACTTGCCCCACCACCTCCCACACATTGCTATAGACCAGCGATGTAGTAGAAAAGCAAGGCAAAGTGTTCCAGCTTAAGAGTTTTTGTCCAAATCAGATTTTTCATTTGGTGTTGAATTCAATATGAAAGGTCAACAATTTTGGGGGTTCTCCTTTATCAAGGTTTAGGAATGGAACAACAATCTGGGTGGTGGTTGATCTGGTTCACTAGGAACATCATACTGATTCTGAATGTCCACTAGAACAGTCTAAGGGACCCCTGGTCTATAGCTTTCACATGGTTTACCATGGTGGATTACTTTACTTCTATTGCCAGAGAACGAAACGTGAAAATCAAAATGTTCTTCAAAGCTTTATTTTTGGGCAGACAATGTCACGTGCTGGCAGAATGAATAAAACACAAATGTACTTTGTATAGACAAAAGATGTTTCACTTCCGCAATATATTTTTGATTACAAAGAATAGCTGCAGTGTTCTACAAGAAGAGAAAACGGCAGTGACTCTATACATTAACAAAGCGCATTTCCTGTGATACTTATCTACACTTAAAGTGACACTAAACTCCGGAGATAAATCTTAAAAATACATTCAAGTTCCTGAACTATGGACAACAGTGTATGTTATTTGTGTATCACTCGGCTGTAGATCCTCCAATCATCTCTGAATTGGTACTGACAATGTCCTTCCTTCTGGAGGGGGGCTACGTCTGTTCCCCATGGTCCCCGTGTGTGTTGTAGTCACCGATCCAAGCTCACTCCCGGGATGGACTACAATCTCATGTTTAGTTTACTAATTTGTATTTAGATTGTAGTCTATCCCGGGAGTGAGCTTGGAGCAGTGACTACTTTACAAAACATACAGGGATCATGGGGAACAAACGTAGCCCCTCCTCCAGAAGGAAGGACAGTGTCAGAGATGATTGGATGATCTACAGCCGAGTGATACACAAATAAGATACATTGTTGTTCATGGTTCAGGTACTGGAATGTATTTTTAAGGTTTAACTCCTGAGTTTATCATCAATTTAAGCAGTTTAAAGTTCTTAGATGCAGCTGGGGCATTCATACCACATTAACTAAAGATGCAAGTATTTATTTCAACTTAGAAAAAATAAAATAGTTTTTTAGGTTTAATAGTCAGAAAACCAGAAATCATAACAGTTTTAAAAAGCATGAATTATTTTACAGAGTTTGATACAATTACAGAAGTCTTCAATGAAGTGCAGATATTTATTTCTTAAAAAAACAAACAAAAAACACCTTCATTTAACCCGGTAAAAGCACATTTGCATTCATGGAGATCCTCTTGGGCGTGTCCATTGTAGTTTGAATACTACATTTGTCAGGCATAGTCGTCTTGTTTTATGCGTTGCTACAAGAGATAGAAAAGAAAATATGAGTTGTATATTCAATGTCAGGAACCGGATCTGAACCCAGGACCGCTGTTGTAGCTGGCGGTGGTTCTACCTGCTGAGCCACCTTAGAACCTTAGATAGCTTCTAGCCTGATCTCCTGCGTATACTCAGGTAAACCTAGTTTCTGCTGTACTCTGAACTCCTTGCTCCTCCCTTAAACTTCCTATTTAAGCCACGCCTCTGCATTTTCTGTTTGCCAGATTATTGTGCTCCTGCCATTATCTTGCTTCCTGCTCCCTCTGTGATACAATCTACTCATACTGCTACCTGTGTACCGACCTTTGGTTGCTGATTCACCGACTACTCTCATCGTCTTCCGCTTCATACCTGATACCTTTTGGCTCCTGACCTCGGCTTGTTTGCTGACTACGCTTCTGCCTGCTCCTCCACTACTACCGTCTGCTTGTGTACCGAACTCGGCCTGTTATACTACGAATTGCCTGCTGTTTCAGCTGCTGGACTCCGAGCCTCATCCCAGATTGTGACATTTAAATTCTTACATCCCAAAAAAATAATTGTCTAGTAAGAGGAAGAATTAGATGGATATATTCATCAATGAGGCACACACCAATAAATATAATAGTGTATATTGTAAATTAGATACTTTATATTTTTTTAGAGAATTATCATATTTCATAAAGCATTGTGGTGAGTCACGTGCACTCCATGCAGCGTGTTTACCTTTATGTTATTATTCGTGGTGCTCGCAGTGATAACACTGATGGCGCCGTGTTCCGCCAAGTCATAGAACAGAAGATCACCAGCACTCAACCGTGGAGTGCTGGTGATCTTCTGTTCTATTATCTAATTTCATAGCACCTACCCTTTATGAGTCCTACAGTTGGGATACAGAAGATGGGACCTAAGTCAAGCTGGTCGGAGAAAATAGTGTCCAGTCTGACATACTCCACTTCTCTGTAACCAAGCTGCAAATTAGGGCCCGGCACCAGTAAGGTTATACAGAGAATGGTGTGGGTCCTGTATAGGATTGATCTTCTAAAGTGGATTGTTTGATATAAAAGGTGTGGATGTTGCCTTACAGCAGAAGGAGAAAAAGTCTTATATGTAGGGGTGAGCTTCGGGTTTGGGTTGAACTTGAGTTCAGCCTGTACTCGACCTGTTGACACTTTGGTGAACAAGCATACAAACTGGCCCTATACTAAAGGAGATGCCAGATTCTAATAATTCTTCTCCTGCAGAACCCAAAATCCCCTTTGGGGGACATGATGTTGTGATGGGTCTCTTGTCCCCATCAGCATGGAGACACGTCACTTTACAAGGAAGGGGAGGTTATTCCACCACTCAGAGGTGTCCTTAGCCTTTTTACCACCTGCGGGGCTGGGGTGGGGGGTGGGTACAGGTTGAGCTGTTGGAGCACACTATAGGCATGGGAGGGGAGTGGCTCAGATCATCTCACTGCCCAGATCTGACTCCGCCTCTGGCAGGTGTCCCGCCCAGCTCACTGAGGTAACTGGTTTCCAGGAGCTGGGCTGGACTCCAGCCACAGCATCCCAGGTTGCTAAGAACTGTGTGGGGAGATGCGTGACCCTCATACATGTCCCTGCCCAGTTCTTAGCAACCTGGGATGCTAAGGGGCCGAAGGCACACTGCAAACATTGTGCAGCAGAGCGGCCATGCCACCCCCCCCCCACATGAACCAAAGAGATGCCGCCTAAAGCAACAACCTCATTATAGGGACGGCCCTGCTGCCCCCCGATTGCAAGGTACCTCCCAAGGTTAAGGGCTTGTGGCCTGGCATGGTTCAGGAGGGGGGGGGGGGCTGCACGCTTACTGCCCCTCTTTCATGGCCACCCAGGCTGCATACCTGGATATGGATCTTTACTGAATTATAGAGGTACCCCACATGGTTTTGTTCCCAAAAGGGACCATAAACATTGTTTAAGAAGACATTATACTGTTCCTTTATTTAAATGCAAAAAACAGTGTGGTTTCCCCCCAAAGATTCATAAAAGACCTTTATCTAGACTTTGGATAAATTGTTGACAATTGTTTCAAATTTGTAACATACTGTATGTCTGACTGTATTTAATGCATCCCATGCATTTCCCCTTTTCTTTCTTTACCTTATCTTTGACAAATGTATGGGATATGGTGTGCAAGACTACAAGTCTCTCTCTGACCAACTTTCTCTTTTTGTTGATATGTTCTTTGTAACATGTACAGCTTTAAATTCCTTTAAAAAGAATGTTCACAAAGTTTCACTCACCAGCTGCTGAGGTCACGGGCTGTCCATGATTTTATGAGTTCCACAATGTTAGTGACCACCTTTCCAGTTGGGGATGTGAGGTCATCGGAAGTGTTACCGTTGAAGTTTCCGCACGCCCCGCACACCAACTCTGACAGGCTGTCTAACACACGGACTGAGAGGCTGCCCGCGGTGCTTAACTCGATCTTCAAGTTTACACCAATCTGGACGGAAACCGAGCTATCCTTGGCAGAAGCTGAGACAATACCCGAAGTGAAGGGGAAAACAGCTGGGCGTCCATTCACCTAGAAAATGCAAGGAGATAACATTTCAAATATTACAGCTAATAGAGGAGGAAGCAGTTTTGCTAGGATGGCAGTTTTGCTAGGATGCAATGGCTTTTTTCAATGACTATCAGCACTCAACCCATTGAAATTGTCAGGGACCAGGACACCTCCAGGTGGCACCGTGGAGCTGGAGCAGATCCTGCAGTTCTAGTGCTCACCTGCAGGTGTCTCTGGGCAGTCAGTGGCTGTCTGGGACTTGAGCACCTCCAGGTTGCGCTGTGACACTAGAACCAGGGCCTACAGCTCCAGGGCTCACCTGCAGGTGGCTCTGTAATTAATCACCACCTGGTGTTACCTGGGAGGGTATTTTAATCCCTCCCGGAACTGGGGATTTTGCCACAGTATTGTTGCCAATTCCTGTATCCTGTTTCCTGTGACCTGTTTCCTGTGACCTGATTCCTGTGACCTGATTCCTGTGACCTGTTTCCTGCATCCTGGTGCCCCCTTGTACCCTGACCATTGTTCCCCTTGTGTTGACCTGCTCCCCAGGTTTCACTTGCCCTCTTGTCTGTGATTACATTTGCATTTAGTTAGCTATTATTACTTGTTTGTGGTTACTTGTGGGTGTTGGTGGGGTTGTTTGTGTTTATTTGATGTCGGTGTGTCTACATTCATAAGTTCATAGACATTGTCTGGTGTGGTTACGCATTTGGTCCTCCCATGTGGGTACCAGCATGCGGTGTGGGGACACCCACGCACGGTATCCTGACAGAAATTGAATAATGCTTCCATGTATGTGCAAACAATTTCTAATGGCTACTAGAAAGCACATGAAGCGATCTATTTATATAAGGAAGACAACTGCAGATCTGGTTAGAAAAACTTACACTCATGAAAATTTACATTGATATAGTTGGTGTATCAGTGTAGTTGGCTTAAAGAAGAAACCCCAAAATGTTTTTCCCCATTTACAGAGAGCAGACAGAGTTGGAAGGTTTAGAACATATGTTGGGTTTTCATTGGTGCCTGTGTCCTCATATGGGACATCTAATCTCACTTTTTGTGCTGATGACCTTTGCCACTGGGGAAAAAAAGTGAGAGGGGTTGGAACATTTTAGAGCTGTCATGAAAATGGGGTGTGAGTAGGCATCTTAGGGATTAAACCTCATGATCATTGCCACTGGGATTTAATGGTCATCATTAGTACAGATGGTACAAGACAGGGACATTCTATAGTTAGGGGCAGGAACTGAGGGAAAATCTCCCGGTGGATATACAGTAGGTGATGGCACTGGAACCAATATAATGATGTTGTATCTTAAAGGAAAAGGAATTGGCCTAGGATCCTGATGACCAGGCAGCTCCTGGGCCAAAGTTAACTTTGGAAGTCAGTAAACATTTGGAAGGTAACGGCCATGAATGTTTATATTAAAACCACCAATCAAAGTGCTTGGAAACATATTAGAAGGTCTGCCTTATGCATAAAACTCAACGTGACATTGGGCATTGAAACCAGCCTCTTCTTCAGGGCCAAAAAAAAGTGTATAACTACACTGATCCGTGAACTCTGAGAATGCAAAAGAAAATGTGAAAAACATTAAAAAAAAAGCAATAAAAACCTAAAAGAGGTTTAACTCTTCCAACTCTAAACACAAAACTCGAAATAGTTTTGGATAGAGTTGCATTCCCGGATAAGGAACCTACAGGTTAAAAACTACAACTGTGACAAATCTATTTTACCCTATGAAAAAAAAACCACACAAACGCCTAAAACAGTTCTTTACTAGCAGATGGTTCAACGGGGGACAACTGAAACATATATGAGCTTTCAGTCATGTTTTATACATAGACATACAGAAGTTGACTTACCCAGACTTCCTTGCTCTTAGAGATGGTGACTAGACCTCCATTGAGGAAAATATGGACCCTGGTAACAGATGCTGGCACTCCTGCGCAGCTCTGAATGTCAGCAAGAACTCTGAACCATTCGGATGAATCGCTGTTACATAAGGAGGTCACCTCCACTGGACCAATTCCAATGGGTCCACCTGAGAGCCCATCGAATGTGACAAACTTCTGTGGGCTGAGTGAGCATTCAGCCTCCGATTTGTAGCAACCTCGCACTCCATTCACCAGGCCACAACGTTCTTTATCTGTGCATGACATGGCTGTGCAGGTCACGCCACCAGCTTGGCACTTGCATTGTTGACTGCAATCAGCATTGACAATGGACTCTCCCTCCTAAACGCAAAAAAAAAGATCAGATAAATCACACCTCCAAATGTCTGCAGTCTTAGCTTTGATACATAACATGGGAAACAGTTCTAGTTGTCCTGGTACATCATAGACTTAATAGCACCCAATGCCAATTAGCAGCTTTCAGAGGGAGCAAGATCATTTCTTGGAGCAAAAAATGACTCTAGAGAAATAGATATAATTTGTCCCAGTACAAAGCATTACACAAGGCCTTATCTTAAATTTGCAGCTTATTTCCAGGCAGCAGTTCACCAAAATATGTTGCAGTAGTGAAAATTGAGGAAAGAAGGGTTGAAGAGGACCTCGACTATAAGGAAAGATTATTTGAACCTGATCTCCCTTTATAAGAGACAATGGAGGTGGATATTATAACCATTATATGTACTCAAGATACATGGTCCACACTGTAAACTTGGTGCAAGGCTGTTCACTTTAAGGTCAACTCAAAAGAAGAGGAGCACATTTTTTTTTACACCTGGAGGAAAATAGCTTGAACCTCCATGTATAGAAAGGCTACTTTACAGTAAGAGCTGGGAAAATGTATAATAACCTTCAGGAGCTAATTCTTACTAACTCTAAGATAACCAAAAAAAATAAAAGACTGGATATGTTTCTGCCTAAACCTCCCTTTTCCGGGGCCACAGACTCAAATTATGTTGTGAGATTTAAAAGAGTTTACAGACCAACTGAAAAGTGTACATCCACTTGCATTGTTATTGTCACCTAGGGTGACATAACAGGGAATAGTTACCGCTGTTACTTCCATGTCCATTGCCCCAACCTACTCTATTGGCTTCTATCAAATTGATGAAGCTACAACAATTACATTTCTATTCTTATTTTTAAAGTCTTTATTTTTGGATCTTCCACCTACAATGAATAAAACATACATTATATGGTCAAAAAATAGTGCATACCCCTGATGATCACATCTACATGAGCTTGTTAGACATTCCAAACTCATACCGTGGGCTTTAACATGAAGTTGGGCACTCCTTTTCAGCTCGAACAGTTTCTACTCTTCACATGATTTAGGAGGGTGTCTGTGAGATTTTTTGCCTATCTGAGGTCAGGTACTGATGTTGGACAAGAAGGCCTGCCATGCAATTGGCACCTCAACTCATCCCAAATATGTTGCGCTGGGGTTGGGGTCAAGGCACTGTTAAGATCAGTCAAGTTCTTCTACGACAAACTCATCAAATCTTGCCTTTATGGAGTTGGCCTTTTGCAGAGGGTTACAGTCAGGGCCCTGATTTCCCACAAGGCCAACCGAGGCCTGGCCTTGGGGCAGCAGGAAGTAGAGGGGCAGCAGGGGTGTGGAATTCCTATCTCCCGACAAACGGGACATGCAGTTCTGGGTGCCGGGCGGGTAGTTGTTTTCTATATTTAGCCTTGCTTTGGACAAGCAGAGCTAAATGTACAGCGGGGAAGCCGCCGCTCGTTCTGTACAAGTGATAAAAAAGTAAAAAAATAGAGAATGTAAAAAAATTAAAACCAACACTGCCCCCCCTCCCTCTGGG
>NW_017307931.1:50445-75173 GCF_000935625.1 Nanorana parkeri | reverse complement strand
GGGGGGGGGGGGCGCATTAAGGAACCTGGCATTGGCGCAGCAGAGAGAAAAAATCCGGCCCTGGTTACAGTCATGGTAGAACAGAAAAGGTCTTTCCCTAAACTGTTGCCATAATGGTCCAAAATGACTGTATGCTATTGCATTAGCAGCAACCTTCACTGGAAACACCTGAACTCAGTAAGTTGAAGATGTGTCCACATACATTTGTGCAAACAGGCAGGTTTGATGGTCATGTGTCCACAAGAAATTTGGACTTATAGTGTACAGTGCATATTATTGATTAGCAAAATAATTGAAAATCAACGACTAAGTACTTACACTTAAGTATCTTCCATTGAATACACATCCACACTTTTCCATAGTGACACAAGTATCTCCATCCAGGACGTACCCAGCATTACATTCGCAGCCTTCAAAGCATCTATCTGAACATTTTGTTGGTGCTGTGAGACCAGAGCATGTTTGTTCACAAGTTCTGGTGCAAAGTTCATAATGGCTGTTGGCCGGACAAGACATGGCTGTAAAAGACAACGAGTTGCTCAATTATATTGCTCTATAATTTTTTCAGAAGGATTTATTTTTAGTAGGCCAGGGTTAGCTCAAAAAGTTTTTTTTTTTATTGAATATCTGCATAGCATGTAAACCAAAACAGTTGAGGCTTATTGATTCTTGATTGATTCACTATAGACCCCAATAAAATATTTTTTTGCTTTGTACTTACGACAGAATGCAGCGGTTCTCCAAGAGCTGATGGTAACGCCAGCAGCCTGACAAGCAGCTGCATAGGCCTGAATACTCTTGCACACGATGTTGTCCTTGCCGTCAACAGCACAAGCATCATAGATGCAATCGTTGAAATATTCATTTGGATTGACCGTGGAGTGACATGATTTGAACGGTCCTGCTGGGTCTGTAATCATGCCGCAAGAGGACTTTGCCTTGTATGGTTGCAACTTGGCATCAGTACATACTGGGCACGTACCTTCTTCACAGCCATCGCTGCACTTAGCACCAGCAATGCTGACTTTCCAGGAAGCACCAAAATCATTCACGTTTTTAACAACCTGTCCGTTGGGAAGCTGGAATTCATCCTTGCTGTTGCCATTGTAATTGCTACAAAGACCGCCCATCTTACCACGGTAAGTGCTGGGAATACTGAGGACAACATAATAAACTGTGTCATAGAGAACCTTCAAACCAAAGTCTGTTTGTAGGACAACATTGGCTCCTTCCTGATTAATGACAATACCGTCATCTTCAAGACTCAATGGCAATTTGGCAAGCTCTCCGTTAACCTGTGAAAAGATAAAGTTTCAAGTAAAGTAAACCTTTGAACCTCGATGTTGGTAAAGAATTCTAAGAATATTGTGGACAGTAAAAGATAGATCCTTTCACTAGAAACCCAGATGATTAGTCTGAAGTTGTCTTATTTTTTTTACATATTGTGAGAGGAGTTAACCTAGTGGAAAAGACAATATGATGGAAAGAGATGAAGTGGAAAAAAAGTAGAGGTTGACCACCAATAAGATGGGTAGATACAGCCACAGAAAGCCAACACATGACTTTGCCAAAACGTAAGATCCAAACAGAAAACAGTTTGTTCTAGAGAAACACTACATATGTGGTTGGCAGAAGCAAACTTCCTTTGCAGTGGCGCTACCCCCCGCACTACAAGTGTAACTGCTCGTCAATGTCTAGCGGACCTATGCAAATAACTTTTTTTACCTTATCCCCACCCACTCCCACAGGCTCCTAAACTGGCACTCTTCTACCCTGCATTCCAGTGGTTGGAGGCATGCTGACATAACCACATACAATACAGGGCCCATAGCCCTGCATTATACATGTGGACTTTGAGGGACCTTTCAAAAGCCAAAGTGTAGGTCAAGCGATGTGAGTGCTGACTGCCAGGTACACAGGGATTTGGTAAGTAAATGTCCTTTACATAGGTATCCTAGACATTAATGAGCAATTAACCCTTGCAGTGTGGGTAGTAGAGGTTTTTTTCCACACCAGAGAAGGCTTTAATACTTTCGAAAACATGGAACACATATGCAAAACTAGAAAGTCAGAGAACACTTAAAAATTCATATCTGCACAATGGGTCAGAGACAGTTACTGAAGCTAGTCAGCCAGGCAACCAAAAATAAAAGCTTGTTAAAGATGTTATAAAAAGATAAAAGGTTGTATTGTGGACATGTCAATCTAAAAGAAGAAATCTATAAGAACAAATGAAATTGAAAACACCCACCTTCACTTTAGATCTCATGTCTCGCTCGATGGCAATCTTGTAGCCATACACATACACCACCACCAGTCTTGTCACGGCCACTCTGCCATTGCCGTAACTCTCATTCTCCACAACCACGGAAAAGTTGACAAGTCGTGGATCATCAATCACAACCTTTGCAAAGATATATGTGCAAGTGCCTTGGAAGTCAAACTTGAGACCATCGAAGGAGGTATAATGTGGATCCCCTGAGGCAACACATTTGCCGTACTCCTTAGGTTGGCATCCCCAAGCTCCGTTGGCAAGTTTGCATTCTTCCTCAGGTCCGCAGGCTTCTGACTGGCACTTAACTATGCCGTCGGCCCCACACTGGCACCTCTGTTTGCACTGACCCTGTGGGTAGAAGACCTCATTTTTCTGGTAATACTTATCCTGGTAGACACAGCCACAGTCACGGATGGGCACACACTTGTGACCACTCAGAATGAAACCGTTGTCACAATAACAGGCTTCCTTACAAGGAGAGTCACAGCCCGTGGGTGAAGAGAGCCCGAAACATGTGACTGGGCAGGAATCTCCGCACAGATCATAGTGAGAGTTTACAGGGCAGGACATACCTAAGAGAAAAGAAAATAAGTGTTAACTATGACAGAAACACCTAGAAACCCTATTACATGTTATCAGTCCTTAGTAGTTCAGTCACAAGGATGGTTACACCACTCCAGGTCAGACCACAAAACCTGCTGCAGCTTCCCCAAGTGCCACAATGACTCAGTACTGCTGACAATACTGTACATCCAAAAAACAGATGAAGACACACCGCGTAAGACATTTTGTGAATTGCTTTAGAGGGAAACCTAAAGTCAATATTTAATTTGTGTTGGGCAGATAAGTGGTCCAGGCACCACACCCCTTTAGAACTGCTCCCCTCCTTTTCCATAAACCATTTGGCTTTGAAGGCCCCAATTTATAAGACGTATGCTTCTTATAAGCATATCATTTTTTTAAGTCCACAGATCAAGCAAACAAATTACAATTACATGGAATTAAAAACAACCATTGTGCTTGGCTTTACATACAGCTCCCCATAATCTAGGGGTACCTCCTTAGGCCACTAATGTGTACCATACTTTGTAAAACCATAAGAAACATTTTCATCTATATACAAAGTCTTTATTTTCATCAGAGGAAGAGTTGTAGTGGCCCTGTTCAATGCATTTCACACTTTTTTACCTCTGGAAAGGAAGTATTTTCATGGGACTGTAAATTGAATAATGCACACCTAATGGTGGGGAGAGAGGGGAAAACCCTTGGTGGGGAGGGCCACAGGGAGACACAAATAGGAGCAAGCTCAGCGCCCATTGGCTCTTCTGGTACTTTATACTAAAAGTCGCAACTGTTTCCACATTAGATCTCTTAGTGTTGATGTATCAAGCACAGCATATGCTCAAGTGCCCTCCCTGTTTCCAGATCCTTTTTTTTTTACCTGGGGGGCTGGAAACAGCAGACAACAATTCATTGTCTGATGAAAATAAAGACTTTGTATGTTTTTCCTTAATACCTTATGGTTTATGCAAAGTATGGTACACATGACCTAAGCAGGTGCCCCTAGAATATGGGGAGGTGTAAAGCCAAGCACAACTATTGTTTCTAATTCTATGCTATTTGTTTACTTGATATCTGCACTTAATAAATTATATGTTTTTAAGAAACATATGCCTTATAAACTGGTGCCTTTAGAAGGAACCCTAAAGCTCACTGCACATGCTACAGTCTAACTGTACAATTGTCTTTAGATCCAGTAATAATATGTAGTACAAGTGCCTTCATGGTTGGATAGAGATTGGTTGGATATATAGGCAGGTCCTCACATAACTTGGTTTTGGTAAATCTAAAGCTAATTGTACGAAGAATATATAATCAGATGTTTTTGTATATGATGACACTGGGGCAGGGGGGCATTTGTAAAGCACTGAAAGTCACATTCACTGCTTTATAAATATGTGTCCATTTTTCCTTTTGTTAAATGCCAACAAAAGACTCCTAAATTTTCACTTTCCACGTGGACTCCAATGCATTTTGCAGAAATGATACAATTTTTTCCCCAATTTTGCCAATTTTAACTAAAATGTAGGGGAAATGAAAACTACTCAATGATTACTTACTGCAGAAAGTTGGTTTCCTCCATTCCAGAAGTTTCACACCAGCAGCTTGGCATGCGGCCACATAAAGGCCAATGGCCGTACAGAATGAGGACGGGTGTCCCTTGTATTGGCAGGCATCAAAAATGCAGTCATTGAAATAAGGTGTTGGGTCAATGACTGAGCGACACAGAGCAAAAGGCCCATTGGACTTGATGATCAGTCCACAGTAATTGTCACCCTTGTAGGCTTGCTTTTGTGCTTCTGTACAAAGAGGGCAACTTTCAGTACACTCAGGGCTACAACCAGGAACGTCACCGACTTTCCAGCTGTTACCAAAAGCAACTGCATTTGCTGCTGGTTTTCCATCCTTCATGTTAAAGTCATCGTTGGGGTTCTTGTTGTTGTTGCCACACAAGCCTTCAACAGCATTGGTATAAGTGCTAGGTATGGTGACCGCCACATAGCTGGACCAATCATAGATAACAGTGACCTCAAAATCTGTTTTTATAATGCCTTGTCCGCCACTGATGTATGCCACCACTTTGTTGGTTTGAAAGTAGAATGGCAGAGAGGTGACAATGCCATCAACCTAAAAAACAAGGAAAAATTACCGAACAGGTAATCTTTGTATCTATCTAAATACATTTTCCGTCAACCACCCATCCATTTGATCTACATCCATTCTCCATGTATGTATTCATGAATTAATTCATCCATATACCCAGCCATCTATTCCTTGAAAATGTTAAATGTTAATACATACCAAAATATGACGTGGATAGTCCATGCTCAGTGTGAAGATGGTGTCATAAACTTCCAAGGTCACCACTTTAGTATAGGACACAGCTTTGTTCCCACCACGATTGTTGTTCTGGACTTTAACATTGAAACGGGCCAGTGAGCGGTCACTAGAGCTCACGCCAACCAGTTGGTATATACAGGTGCCCATGAAGTCATATCTCTTGCCATCAAAGGATGTGTAGTGAGGATCTCCAGAACCTGTGCAAGTGGAGAAGCTTAAGGGTTGACATCCACGGACTCCATTTGTAACCATGCACCGCTCACTTGGCTTACAGCTGCTCTCCTTGCAAACCACCATGCCAAGGCTTGGGTCGCACTTGCAGAGCACACGGCAGTTTTCGTCAGCCCAAAACTCTTGATTGGCCTGATAGTAGGCACCATTGTAGGAGCATCCGCAGCTTGAAGTAGGAACGCACTTATCACCGCTAAGAACAAAGCCATCGTTACACTGACAGGTCTCCACACAATCTTCAGTGCACCGGGATGGGGCAGTGCGATCGGTGCATGTGGCTGGACAGGCATTACCACAGAACTCATAATGACTGTTTGCAGGACAATCTTTAACTGAAATACATATATGTAAACAAAGTCAATATATAGATTGTTACAAGTAGGATCAATATTTTGTTAAAATGTATTTTTTTAATTAAAAGAATAATGTCAATATAAACCATATGAAATCCATATGAAAATACCCCAGTTAGTATAGATTTTGATTATAATTGCACATATGACATATGCACATATGTCAGAGCAATGTTTTACAGTTTTTTGGGTGGCTAATGGTGTCCTTTTAGGGTATCCAAATTTTAAATACCCTGACATACCCGAAATAGCTTACTTTGATTGCCTTTGCTTGATTACTTTGATGTTTTTGAAGGTATTTGTAAAATGGAGGCCATCAAAGTTCATTTTCAGTAAGGCATAATGTGGAAAAAAAAATTTAGAGGCTCCACATAGGCAGTAGCTTTGAAACCCTCAAGTTTTCTGAGTCTCTGAATTTTTTGTTTATTCAAATGCAGATTGTCTAGTGAATTGGTTTGTCCTGTATTATACTGAAAACATTTGAACTGATTCACCTCTTGGCTGAACCAATAAGGGGTCCTTTGGAACCACTACCGTTTCAGTATGATCCCACTGGTAGCTGCGTGGCATTACTAAACAGAAGAGTCATACTTCTCATCCGTAATTAACCTAAGAATGGCTGACAGAGGGATGGTGACTCTTTACCTTCAATGCTCTGGGGCTCTAAAGATTAATTTTGCTGTGTTTTGTGGTTTATTATGAGAAGGGTAATAGATGAAGAAGTCACAGGCACTCCAATATTCGTCCAACCCGTCTTTTCTTGCATCACAAATGTTTCGGAACCATATCAGTTCCTCCATCAGGCAAGCAAAGTGATGATCACGCTGTTTGCCAGTAGCTGCTGTATGTATGCATGCATGATTGGTAAGAGGACACCATAACTATTGAACTCTAAGGGAAATGCTAGTAATACCTTTTAAAATATTGAATTCATTACTGTGATAGAACAATAAGGAAAGGTAAGTAGCAAAGTTTGCAGCCTGTAACTATTTCCATAGGGAGAAAATGTACAAGACTTAATTATGGCTGCATTCTGGGGAAAGTTGTTTCAGACCACCCTTGCAATGGAGCTCTAAATGTACTACAAGGGTTGTTTTTGCCTAGGGTACCATTAAAAAGCATTTTTACTTACCTTATCCCTTGCTCCTTCAGACTGCCCCCTCTCCATGGGACCGGTCCCCCGAAGCTTCTCCAGTTATAGGCATTCTGTCATCATCATGTACTGTGCAGAACCGAGCAGTCAAGGGCCCGCCCACAACCAGGAGCATGGGAGGGAAGAGGAAAGCACAGACTGATGGGGGTGCGAGGGGTGCGAGGGGCAAGGTAAGTAAAACTGCCTTTTGTTGGTACCCTAGACATTAATGAGCATTTAATCCTTGCAGTGCGGGTAGAACCCAACTTCATGGTTAGTTTTGAAACCTCCACGAAGTTCGGGTTTAAGATATAGTAAAAATGATTCTTTGACCAGTCTGCAAATGAAACAAAAAGTTGGCAGCTTAGGAATTCTTTTTTTTTTTTTGCCATTTCGGAAAGAAATATTGAAGGGATTCTTTTTTATTATGATCTGCCAAAATGACACTTAAACTAGCTTTGCAATAGGTAGAAAACCCATGAGGGTCTGCAATACAAACTTGGCATTATTAGCAGAATCAAGATGAAATTTTAATCAATTTTATATATTATCGGAATCCTTGGAGAAAGAATTAGAAAAATAAAAACATAAATCTTTACGTTTCACCCATTTATGAGTTAACCCAGCGGCCAGCAAGATGTTTTTATTAGGTTATTGGACATTAAAGGAGAACTTAAGGATTCCATCATATAACAAAATCATCATTCACAATGAGAACACATACATTTTTGGGGGAAATAGTTTATTGCTTACCACAACCAGATGGTGTTCTCCAGTCATATATTTTAGCTCCTTGTTTCCTGCAGGTGCTTGAATAGGCTTCGAGGGCCTGGCACAGGAACTGTTTTGATCCACCGTTAATGCAGACATCATACAAGCAGCTATCAAAGAAGTTGTCCGGGTTAACTTTTGGATGACACTCTCTGAAAGGCCCATTTGTAACCTTGCTGATGAGACCACATTGATTTTCACCTCCGTACTGGTTCTTTTTTGCATCGTCACAGGTTGGGCAATTAAGTCCAGGGCAATGGTCAAAGCAGAAGGGATCACGGTCATTGACTTTCCAACTCTTGGCCCAGTCAATGATGGAGGTGACTACTTTGTTATCAGGGGTGATGAGCTCATCCCTGGCATTTTCGTTAAAGTTACCACAGAGACCTTGCGTAAGGCCATAATAGCTGCTTGGGAGTGTGACCACAACATGCCAGTTATATTCATAGGTCACCTGTAGACCAAAATCTGTGCGAATAACAGCATTTGAGCCGCTGATGCTTACCGAGATCTTTCCATCTAACAAAGCAGAAGGCAGGTTGGTGATGACATCATTCACCTGTTGAGTGAAAGAGCATAGAATAAGAACAGTTTAAGCGATGAAAAACAAGCTTTATTTTTAAACCAGATGAAATGAAAGGTGATATATTAGCATTATATGTGAATGACAAGGCCCTTAACGGGGGTGGGAACCTTCATAATAGCATGTCCCCTATATCTTTACTACAGCAAATTATACCTTAAGTAAAGAAATTCTGTAAATGAACCCCTGCCCTCCTTATGGCACCATAAAGCTTTTGAATCCACACCCCGACCATGACAAATTAGTTCATGGAATATGTTATTGGATTATATTACTTAGAACCATTTTTATTACACCTCCAGTCGCGTTATTGGACAATTACGTACAACATCTGCCTTGACACATTTCATAATGCCAAGGTGACTGAGTTGCCAATGTGGGTAGAAATGCTAGGGTCTGCTCCTTTCACTTATATGAATGGGGGAAGCCATGCTGATGAGTGGTAAAATGTCTTCAACATTGCTAAACAAGTCCAGTTTAATGTAATTATCCACAACTGGCTACACATTAAGAAAATGGTGTTAAATATTTAATTTTAAATACAATGTTAAAAAATATGTTGAGAAATAGTTTAGGACTGCTTACCCTAACTTTACCGAATTCTCCCTTCATAAGGGTGATCTTGAATCCATACATGTAGATGGTGACAGTCCTAACATATGACACAGCCTGGCTACCTCTATTGTCGTTCTTCTCTTCGATAGTAAATGGCACCAAACCAGGATCTTTACCATCATATTTAGATAGGATATATGTGCAGGTGCCCTGGAAGTCATAGTTGTAGCCATCAAAAGTATGGTAATGGGGGTCTCCCCAGGCCCAGCAGGTTCCTGTATAATCTGGGACACAGACTGGGACCCCATTTTGAACCTTGCATGTTTCCTTGACTCTGCACTTGATGGTCTTACATGGATCTAAAATATATATGTATGAAAGGAAAAAAACATATATTATTATTATTATACAGGATTTATATAGCGCCATCAGCGCTTGGAGGGAGACAGTACAGTTATCAATACAATTTCAATACAGTAGGGTTAGGAGGGCCCTGCACATGAGAGCTTACAATCTAGTAGGTGGGGCAAGTGATACAAAAAGTAATAACTGTGTGGGATGAGCTGATGGAAGACGTAAAGGGCAGTTATTATGTTGAGGTGGGATAGGTTTCCCTGAAGAGATGAGTTTTCAAGGATCGCCTAAGAGTGGACAGAGTAGGAGAGAAGCGGACAGATTGCAATAGGAAGTTCCAGAAGATGGGAGAGACTCTGGAGAAGTCCTGGAGGTGAGCATGGTAGGAGGTGATGAGAGAGCTGGAGAGCAAGAGGTCTTTAGAAGAGCAGAGAAGATGGTTTGGGTAATAGTTTGAGATGAAGTTGGTGATGTAGGTTGGGGCAGAGTTGTAGATGACTTTGTATGTTATTGTTAATATTTTTTATTTAATTTGTTCAGCAAGTGGTAGTTAGTGGAGGGTTTGACAGAGGGGGTGTCGGACACTGAAGAGTTGGTAAGGTGGATGAGTCTGGCAGCCACATTCATGATAAATTGAAGGGGGTATAGCCTGTTTAGTGGAAGCCAACAAGGAGTACGTTACAGTAGTCAAGGTGAGAGATTACAAGGGGGTGAAGTAGAAGGTTTGCAGTGTCGTTTGTTAAAAAGGGGCGGATTTTGGAAATGATACGGCGGTTGAGTTGGCAAGATTTATATAGTGATTGGATGTGGGGTTGAAAGGGGAGCTCAGAATCAAGGATTACATCAAGCACCCTGTAGGAGAGGGGTTGACTGTAGCGCTGTTGATTGTGATGGAGTATTCGGGGGACAGGGCATGGAGAGGAGGACATATTACAAGCTCAGTTTTGGACAGATTGAGTTTGAGGAAGTGGTGTGACATCCGTGTTGATATGTCAGCAAGTAGATTAGTGATACGTGAGGAGACAGTAGGGTAGGGTGTCGTCAGCATAGAGATGGTATTGAAAGCCATGGGAGGTCATCTACTGACCCAGGGAGGAGTTGCAGATATAGAATAGAAGGACCCCAAGGACAGAGGCTTGGGGGACCCCCACAGAAAGAGAAAGAGAAGAGGAGGTGGTAAAGTTATAAGGAAGAGAAGGAGAGGAGGTAGAGTTGTGGCAATTTTTGTAAAATGTACATCAAAATTTAAAAACATTACCTTTGTTAACACATTTGACGACTCCATTTTGAATCTTACATTCTTCATCAGCTGCGCAGCCAGTGTCTTCACAGATAAGCCCACCCACAGGGCTACATGTGCAAGTTTCTTTGCAGTCACTCGATAAGACTTGCTCATTAGGCTATTTGAGCAGAAAGAGAAATATGTTGTAGCAATGTATTTTGAGAAGAAAAATGATTATGTTGCCACAGCGTAAATAACATGATGAAATTCCATTGCAAATGGGCTGAAATACTGTGCATGATAATATAGAATATTGATAACCCTTGTTTAATAAGGGCATGTTTGATATCAATAGGCTAAAGGAGAACTGTAAAATATCTAATGGTTGATCTCTCTTAGAAATCCCCTTATTTGGGTTTACCCACCCCTCTTGGTTCCAACCCTTTGTTTATTTATTGATTGATTGATTTTTCTAAAGAGTACCCAAATTAAACGTGTTACTGCCATTTAGCTATTTTACAGCATGTCATGCTTTTCCCACTGTGATAAATCTTTTAAAGTGGAACTTCATCTATTCTTAGCATTGGACAGAGGAAGGAATCATTGGAACCACAGTTAGTTTTTTTATTTCTGTCTTGTCGCTATTGGTGGGATTACCCCCGCACTCCCAGAGACAGGAGTTGAAGGGACATTTCTTTAACAGAGACACATATGGAAAAACAAACCAAAGGGCAAGAACCACTGTTGGGTTTTATCACTGTTTGTGTTCCCGTTGGGAAGATTCCCCTCACTTCTTGTTATAGTGACAAGTTGTCATTGGGACAAAAAAAGAGGGGAATCATCCCTATTGGGAACACAGACCACAAATGGAAACCACCCACAGATTCTAACCCTTTCCCACTCCATCCAAATTGAAAAAAAATTTTTTGGATGAAATTTCCTTAAACTCTCCATCTCTATAATGATGGGATAGCCCTAAAAGTATCCACCTGATAATATATTCCATCCTCAAAGACACATATGACACAACAAACGAGCAGGGAAGGGCAAGGGCACTGCTGGGTTTTACCACTGTTTGTGTTCCCATTGGGAAGATTCCCCTCACTTCTTGTTATAGTGACAAGTTGTCATGGGGACAAAAAAGATGGAAATTATCCCTATTGGGAACACAGACCACAAATGAACCCCCCCCCCCTTAAACTCTCCATCTCTATAATGATGGGATAGCCTTAAAAGTACCCACCTGATAATATATTCCATCCTCAAAGCATCCACAGTTATCCATCGACACACAGTTCTTCCCATCAAAGAAGAAGCCATCATTGCACTCGCATCCCTCTGAGCAAGTGGTGGGGCATTTGGCAGGGTCAGTAATACCAGCACAGGTTAAGGAGCACACATCGGCACAAACCTTGTATTTGCTGTTGGCCGGGCAGGTAATTGCTAATATGAGAAATTAAGATATTTGTGGACATTATTTTTGTAAAACTCAGTGGAAAATATAGCCATTTTCAGATAATATATTAAACTGTAAGAAGTAAAAGAAATAATGCAAAAGTAAAAACTCAACTTACGGCAGAATGCATCAGTTCTCCAAGGCTGAATGGTGACCCCAGCTGCTTGACATGCAGCAACATAGCTGTGAATGCTTTGACAAAGTATGTCCCCATTGCCTGCACCAGCACACAGGTCATAGATACAGTTGTTGAAGTAAGTATCGGGATTGATAGTACCATAGCAAGCACTCAGAGGACCTCCAACCTTCTTCAGGAATCCACAGTAGTTCTCTGTTTTAAAGATATCTATCTTCTTTTGGTCACATGATGGACATGGGTTGCCACTACCACCACAGCCATTGTCGCACACGACACCGGGGATCTGGACCTTCCAAGAGGATCCAAATACAGTAGCATCTGTTGTCACCGTCTTATCCGGAAGCTGGACGTCATCCTGTTTGTCACTATTGTAGTTACCACACAGACCACCCAACTGATTCTTGTAGTTTCCTGGCACAGTGACTATCACATGGTAGACAAGGTCATAATTGACCTGAACCCCAAAGTCAGTCTCAATGATCACTCTAATACCGTGTTGGTAGACCCGAATTTTGCCATCTTCCAAATTTACTGGGATGTTATAATTCACCCCATTGATCTGTGAGGATAGACAAATTATGTGCATGTTAAAATCAGTCCTTAGCTTTATTTGCCTTAAAGTGAACCAGTAGCCAGGCTATGAACATTCAAGTATTTATATAATATTCAGAAACAGTAAACAAACTTTCAGACAAGTCCTCACTGAACCTCTGTAGCAGTAGACACTGTGGAGAAATCATCTTTAAAGGTCACAGCAGAAGCACTAAAGTTAAGTAATTCAGGATCTCAACTCCCCATCCCAGCAGGTGGACTCACCTTTCTCCGCATTCCCTGTAGTAACTCAGCAGCTTAGCTTATTCTGCTTCCCCCTCCAAGATGTCACTGAGCAACTTGGTTCCACTCCCAGCAGTGAGTCAGCAACTCAACTTCCCCCTTCCAGCAGTGACTCTCACCCTCTTAACAGTGACTTAGCTCATTCTGCTACCCCCTACCATTTGGTAGGTCACTGAGGGCTTGTTTTAAAGCCTACTTACTGCCTATTAAGAATATGTGATATGTAAAGTATTGTAACATATATGTGTATGTGTCAGGAACCGGATCTGAACCCAGGCCCTCTGCTGTAGTTGGCGGTTGTTCTACCTACTCAGCCACCTTAGAACCCTGGATAGCTCCTTGCCTGATCTCCTGTGTAATCCTCAGGTAAACCTAATTTCTGCGGAACTCTGAACTCCTTGCTCCTCCCTTGAACTTCCTATTTAAGCCACGCCTCTGCACTTCCTGTTTGCCAGACTATTGTGCTCCTGCCATTATCTTGCTTCCTGCTCCCTCTGTGATACAATCTCCTCATACTGCTACCCGTGTACCGACCTTTGGCTGCTGATTCACCGACTACTCTCACCGTCTCCTGCTACATACCTGATACCTTTGGCTCGTGACCTCGGCTTGTTCCCTGACTACGCTTTTGCCTGCTCCTCCACTACTACCGTCTGCTTGTGTAGCAAACCCAGCCTGTTATACTACGAATTGCCTGCTGCTTCAGTTACTGAACCCTGAGCCTGATCCCAGATCGTGACCATATGTTCATAGCCTGGCCACAGGTTCACTTTAAAATCTACTTCTACATATGTAAGACATTTTAAGAGAAACATTGAAAGAATGTTAAAAAAAAAAAAACTTTCTAAGTGCATACAATTATTCTAGTCGTCATCATAACATCAAACATTGTGAGACTCTAGAACACAATTCACTTATTGAACTGGCTGGTAACATACAGTGACTCTGTTGATACAATGCAAACAGATGGTGCATGGATCATTGTTGTTGCTATGACTTACCGTAACCAGACCTTGAACATTATACTGAAGAATGAGATTATAGCCGTAGACATCAAAAGACACTAGTTTAGTGACAGACACAAGTCCGTTGCCCCATTTTTCATTTTTCACGTTGATGGCATAAGGAACCAAATTGTCATTGTTTTTCACAGTCTTGGACAAGGTGTAGGTACAAGTGCCTTGGAAGTCAAATACCCGGCCATCAAATGAAATGTAGTGGGGGTCACCAGATGCGGAGCACTGTGCTGAGCCCACTGGCTGGCATTTCTGGACTCCATCAATCACTTTACACTCTTCGTTGGCCCCACAAGTGAAAGCCTTGCACTCTACAGCTCCACTCTCTGTGCATACACACTTCTGGTTGCAGAAGCCGTCGGGATAAAATACTTCACCCATCTGGTAGTATTTGTCATTGTATCTGCAGCCACATTTGGAAATGGGAACACAGTCTCCTCCGCTAAGTATAAAGCCGTCATCACACTGGCATCCTTCAGAACATATAGGGTTGCATCCCAATGGAGGGGAGAGAGATAGACAGGTTGGAGCACAACCTGATGCACAGACTTCATAGTGGCTGTTCTTTGGGCAGGTTGGACCTAGGATAAACAAAGAGACAAAAATGATTAGTTATAGCTATGTATTATCACTATATAGCCAAAAGTTTGTCAGGTAGAGGTCAGGTATTTACGTTGGATGAGAAGACTTGACTCAAAATCAGCATTACAATTCATCCCAAAGATCTTCAGTAGGGTTGAGATCAAGGATCTGTGCAGGCCACTTTTTTTTACACAACATCAAACCATGTCTTTATAAATAATAAATTGCACTGCACAGTGCAATCTATTGTACATTGACTTATAGTTAGTTTTTCTGATAATTAGCCCAGCAGCTTAGGAATAGTATTAGGATTAAAGCAGGGCCGGATTTCCTCTCTGCTGCCCCAAGGCCAGGTTCCTCAATGCACCCCCAATGGAGAATGGCAGACCTGCAGGCTGCAAACATCTCATACAAGTGATCTCAGTGATATCGGCGACATCGCTGAGATCACTTGTACAAAACAAGTGGCGGCTTCCCCGCTGTACATTTAGTTCTGCTTGCCCAAAGCAGGGCTAAAATGTAGAAAACAAATACCCGCCCGGCTCCCAAAACTGCATGCCCCGGGCATCGGGAGATAGGAATTCCACACCTCTGCTGCCCCTCTACTCCCTGCTGCCCTGAGGCCGGGCCTTGGTTGGGCTTGTGGGAAATAAAGCCCTGGATAATAGCGCAGAACTTCTTGCTTTATAGATATGTCTTTATGGAGGCTGCTTTGTGCACAGGGACATGTAGTCATGCTGGAACAGAAAGCCTTGTCTGTACTGTTACCAGGAGTTGAAAGTTAACAGTTGTCTACAATGATTTTGGACAACGTATGTTGTAGCATTAACAGTCCCCTCAATGGAAACAGCTGAACTCAACAATTTGGAGATGCAGCCACTTACTTTTGGCTATGCAGTGTATACAGTATTACAATTATATTATACTTTGGTAGCTCATTATTGAAAACTTATTTTCTGAACACGATATTGTGAACATGGCCTATGGCAGTATGAACATTTGAGGTACTATAAAGTGCCCCATGTGTCCATTTGTAGAGCAATACCCTCCAAAAATGTAGGTTTCTGTTATAGTTAGTGTTTGCTGGATTAGAAGTGGTAGAAACCCTGATATAGTTGCCACCCCTAACTGGCATTTTGGATGCTTTAAAAACTGCCTGGTATTGCGCTTGTAAGGTTTCCCATATCAGTTTGGCCAAGCCAATCGTTGCATGTTTGTCCAGCTTTACCATCAACACAGGGTAAAAGCAATTTATATTGATTAAATGTACCCTTCAGTTCTTGCATTACTGATTCTGATACCGATGTATAACTGGGAGGTGATATTTACTTTTTAAGGACTAAATATTAAAAATAAAATAAAAATACTACAGTAACCAGCCTTGAGAACTTTACAGGTCAACTTACTGCAGAACTTTTTGGTTCTCCATGGGTATATGGTGACTCCGGCCTCCTGACACAGTGCTGCATAGCTGGCAACAATTTTGCAAATGACATCTTCTCTGTCGTCAAAGAAGCAAGCGTCATACACACAGCTCTTGTAGTGGCCATCTGGGTTAATCTTGGCGTGACATTCTCGGAAAGGCCCGGTCTTATCTTTGATGATCCCACAGCCCTGCTTGTTGTTAGTATGGCGTAGCTCCAGTTCGGCTAACTTGGAGCACTCTCCCTTGTCCTCTTCGTAGCAGCCCGGGACATTCTGCACCTTCCAGCTGTTTCCAAAGAGGACTGGCTTGGTGGCCAACTGGTTGTTTTTCATTGTGAGATCATTTTCCTTCTTACTGTCAAAGTTACCACAAAGACCGCACACGGCTCCCGCATAACTGCTTGGAAGGGTGACAGAGACGTAACTGTCCCAGTTGTAGGTCACGCGAAGGCCAAAGCTGGTTTGGAGGATAGCAGAATATCCTTGTTTGTATATAGAGAGCTTGCCATTGTCAACAATGTACGGCAGATTGGTTAAAATTCCGTTAACCTGTAGAGAAAAAAAACAGTGAATTGTAAAAAACAATAGATTCCAATCCTAAATTACCAGAAAAAAAAACAAGCCCACATCGCTCAGCAGATCAAAGCTGGATATACTCCTCCACAAATCTTCCCAACCAGCCGCAGCATAAAATATTGCCAACAATTGTCTGAAACAAGGGTTCTCAACCTAGGTCCTCCATATCGCCTTGGGGTATGGTAATTAAATGATGGGGGAATGAAACTGAATGTCTAAATAATGTAAAAAAAGAAATTCAGGTAAAAATCTACAAATGTAATGTGTAATTGTACTTGAAATCAAAGTGGAAAAATCAATTTGATGTGTCAGGTGACATGCGAGTAACATTGACAGCAGACATCTAGCTAGTTGCAGCAAGCTTGAGTACTTGTTATTTTCCTTCAGTTGTCCTTTCCTAGCTATCCATATCAGATGTAAAAACAAGCAACTTACATCTTTTGAAGTCCTCCTGTAACCCAATATGACAGATGATGATGATGATGATTTGGACAGTATGGTGAAGGGGGCATGGGAACATATTGGGGGTGGGGGTGGGGCGATGTAATGATAAACAGGCTAAAAACCCCTTACCTAGAAATGTAATAAACTTAAAACTCACCAGAATCTTGTTCTTGTGCTCCCTGCTGATTGATATATCTAAACTGCACAACTTGATTTGTACTCCGGAGGTGTAAGACACCACTTTGCTTCCCCGGAATTCGTTCTGAACGTTGACCTGGAAGTCCACCAAATCATCCGACTTCTTGCAAATTCCCACAAGCTGGTAGATGCACGTGCCCTGGAAGTCATACTTTAACCCATCAAAGGTGACATAGTGGGGGTCTCCAGAGGCAGAGCAAGTGCCATATGACAGTGGGTAGCAGTTCTGGATGCCATCCACCACCATGCATTTCTCTGAAGACTTGCAGCGGGTGGCCTTGCATTCTACCTTCTTGGTGGTGGGGTTGCAGGTGCATTGCTGCTCACACTTTTGATCACCCCAGAATTTCTCATTGGGAGCGTAGAGTTTTCCTTGGTAGATGCAGCCGCAGCTGGCCTTGGATATACACTTCCCTTCGTCAAGCACGAAGCCTTCCTTACACTGGCAGGATTCCACACATGATCCAGAACACACGGATGGCGCAGCATCGTCGTTACATGTGGCCGGACAGCCCTTGGAGCATAATTTGTATTCGCTATTGGCTGGGCATTGCAGTGCTGTGGAAAACATTGACTTAGTTAAAATATATACTCATGTCATTAACTGTACCCTTACGTTGCCATAACTACATCAGGCAAGACATTTTAAACCATCATGAACTATACTGTTGACTTCTCAATCCTTTTCTAATCATTTTGACACCAGCTAAAATGCTAAAACTCTTGCTCTCCAATACAGAATTTTATGTGATGAAAGATGATATAAATTCTTTATACAGGGTGACTGAAGGGAGTCGGACGTTTTTAGAACAGGTTTTTCTTTTAAGAGCCCGTGGAACGTGCATCGAAAAACAAGTTCCCCCTGTGAACAAAAAAAGTGAACTGTGAAATCACAGCACACAAAAACGTGCACAAGGGTGCTTGGTCCTTCAATAAAGAAGGGACCTCGATTCCCGACCCCCCGGGGCGCAAGGCTCCTGACAGGGGTTGAGATACTTTGGTCCACCAGCCCGAAGGCTGGCGGACCCCGATCCTTCAGGGACCTGCCGGAACAGGTCCCTCCTAGTACTAGGTAGGGGGATCTCCCGAAGAGAAACCCCCTGGGTGGGAGGAGACAGAGAACCCTATATAAGGGCACAGAATCTCCTCCCCACATCGTGAAAAGGCCCCGAAAGGAACCTGCACCCGCTGCATCTGTGGGTCAATGCCAAAAACAGGCCAATCGAGTATCGTGCATAGAGTGCTATAAATAAATCTAAAGTGCCAGTGCACCACGCTGACAGGCCTTAGGGGCCGGAGTGCAAAAATATTGTCCCCGGACTAGCCATAAGGCCTGTCCATAAGGCGATGTGCAGAATATGCAAGGTGGTGTGTGACCAAGTGCATCAGTGAGTCAATGTGGTGTCCCATACCCAAGTGACTTTCTGAGCACCCCTGGGATGCCACCCCCAGGGGGCACAACACCACGGGCTCTGCCGCCTCCCAACCCTCCAGCCTCGACCAAGCTTCGCATTCGTTCAGTCAGTAGGCAATAGTGCAGAGGAAACTCCCCCCTCTTCCAAAAGGAGTCGCCTCAAGCACCTACCTTCAGTACTAAGCAACCGTCCGTCCCAAGGTCCATGCTTTTCCCCTCTGAAACTGATACTACACTTGATCTTAGCCAAAAGGCCGAGAAGCGATATCAGGTAGTACACTTTACATGGTGGTGATGGGGCGGGACGAGCTAGGTGTCTAGGCCGCCCCCCCCCTGGAATGCCAATTCAGTCACAATGAAGCAGTGGACATTACAACATTGTTTGCTTACGACAGCTTTGTTCGAAGTGGTGAGTCTATCACAGCATCGCAGCGGCTATTTCGTTGAGAATTCAATGTTGAAATCAATGTTCAATGTTGGTTGACACTGAGCCGTTCCCTGTCGCCGGTCCTCGGGTTTGTTGAACATTTCAGAACAACCGGAAACATTATGAATAAGAAACCACTAGGCCCCGCCCGCACTGCAAGGATGCCGTTAAACATTGCACGGGTGAGAGAGGCACTGGTTAGGAGCCCAGGATGTCTGCTCGAAGACATGCAAGTGAGTTAGGGTTGAGTCGTGAATCAGTGAGAACCATTTTACAGAGAGATTTAAGATTCCATCCATACAAAATGCAGGTTGTTCAATAGCTCAATGTGAGAGATTACGAGCAACGAAAAGACTTTGCTGTGCGAATGCACGTGATCTTGCTTCTCACTCATTCAGGACTCAACCCTAACTCACTTGCAAAAGATTTCTTATTTATCAGGAATTGTACTTAAGTTATTTTAGCTTTTTATGCCCAATTTATGTTCCCTTTTAATAGCCTGGGGATGGATAAGAACACCTGTCAGGTTTTATTTACTTTCTGCGCCCCAGCTGAGCCTCACCCTCCCTACTTGTCCTGATGACCATCGTTACCAAGACTGCAAGGGAGAGAAAA
Organism: Nanorana parkeri; assembly: GCF_000935625.1. NCBI lineage: Eukaryota > Metazoa > Chordata > Amphibia > Anura > Dicroglossidae > Nanorana > Nanorana parkeri. The sequence goes on along the minus strand of NW_017307931.1, from coordinate 55,670 downwards.
TCCATCATTTGAAGTTGCCACCAGAACAGGAATAGAAGGTAGATCTTACAGTGGGGACACCTGTTCTGGTGACAGCTGTCTCAGAGGGGATTTTTCTAAATTTGGAGAGAAAACAAAGGAAAATCTCTCCAATAGGATATAAACAGTAAAAAATAAAAAACAAGAACCCAACTGTGTTTTAACCTTTCCATGCACCTTAAACCTTCCATACTCCATAAGCTTTTGATCTACATCAAGACTTTGACCCAACTGCCCTTTACTAATACATTTTTTTTATTTTTTAGGGTTTAGAATAAAAATAAGAAGACAAGTTGGACAGCACTATTATGCTTCAACCGGTTTTCTGCACAGTGCTCACAAAGACGTTATTGGTTTGCCCCCCAAAAAATTTGTTTTCTCAAATTGTTTATACTTACGGCATCCAGCGAGCGATCTCCATTCTTCAATTTCAACCTTGCTTTGCTGGCAGGCTTCTGCATAGGTCTTCAGACTTTGGCACAGGATCTGCTTGGAGCCGGCATTCATGCACAGATCATACACACAGTTGTCTACGTACTGCTTTGGGTCGATGACCGAATGACATTGACGGAAGGGACCATTAAGAGCTTTGGACAGCAGGCCACAACTTTTCTCGCCTGCATAGGTTTGTTGAGTTTCAAGAGGGCAGGTCTTGCATTCACCATTGCAGTTGTGCCAGCAGAACCTGTCTCCATCCTCCACTTTCCAGCTCTTTCCAAAATCAATTAAATTAGGAGCCCTAGCTCCATCTGGTGTTATCAGATCATCTGAAGGGTTTCCGTTGTAGTTTCCGCACAAGCCGCAGACACTTCCGTAGAAGCTGCTGGAGATGTACACTTTGAGCATTGAGTTCCAGTCATAATATACCCTCAAAGAAAAGTCAGTCTCAATGACGACCGAACCTCCTGACTGATAGAGCCGGACCTGTCCATCGTTCAGACTGATAGGCAAGCGTTGACGTTGATTATTCACCTGAAGAGAAGTGAAATGAGAAAGAAAAGATGACAATATTGGTGCATCCAAAATCACATTGGTTTGCTTTGCAGGATATACTTAAAAGTTTGATTCACCCAACTTTCCAATTTTAACTTACCCTCACAAAACCATTTTCATATCTCACTAGAGATATAACTTGGTCATAGACTTTTACATTGACATAACTGATGTAAGAGACACGAGTGCTGCCTCGATTTTCATTCTTGGCCTCGATGTTGAAATTCGGGAGGCTTTTGTCACCGTTACAGGTCTTGGCAATGGTGTAAGTGCAGGTTCCTTGGAAGTCATAGAAGTATCCATCAAAGGTTCGGTAATGGGGGTCACCAACGGCATGGCAGTAGGCTTCTGAATCTGGGACGCATACTGGTTTCCCATTGACCATTTGGCATTTTTCCTTAGCTCTGCACTTTACGGTGCTGCAAGATGGACCTGAAGCTGAACCACCTACAGAGAGAGCAAACCGACAAATAATAAAAGTGAAGATACAGGATAGAAATTTGTCGTCCATCTTTTCTAGATCAGCTAACTTTAGGTATTTCCAGGAAATCAAAACATTAAACAATCCTTGCAGTTGTTCATCTTTTTAGTACCACACAAACTAATTCCCAACAATTTCAATAGCATACTAAACAACTGGCAGCAATATTTTTTGATGACTTTTTTAACCCCCAAAAATGTAATAAAGGCTTTAATCACTCCCTATGGCTCGACCTACATTTAAGCCTGATTTGGCCATTGGAATTTCTATTGGGCGTTACCATCATATGTGGCAATATGACACAAACTGATTTTATGGGGAACAGTCTGAAACTCACCATTTGTGCAAATAGCTGGGGAGCCATAGCTATTCATCTTTATGAAGCCAAAGGAAAGCAGCAGGAATGGCGAAGTATTCTCAGTGAGCTGGAAGCTCAAACCTTTGCCTAATTGTTGAGTTGCCCATGAGTAATCAGTACCGGGGATGTTGGACCATGTCAGACCTTGAGCAGGGCCTTTATTGACGCTTACTTTAGAGATGTCTGCAGTCTTGGCCACTAAGGTGCCGTAGTTTTCAAACTCTTGATGACCATAGATGAAGTAGGAACTGCAATAGCTGCTTACTGGTGGGATAGTCATCAGGATGGGATCAAACTGTGTTCGGTAAATATCTTGCCAGCCGGTGCAATAGTAAATAACTTGAATCCCAGCACTAGCGGTAAGGTAGATGGCCTTTTTGACTGGCACTTCCAGCTGAACAGTTTGCCCCGCGTTTAGGATTTGGCTTGATGTTTTTGCTTCAACTTGGTATTCAATCCTTGTGTTGTCAGTGGAAGCCACCACGAATACGATGTCAGACTTGGTCTGGAGAGATATAGGAGGTATAATGAAACTGGAACCCCAGCTAGTCACTGGCAAGAGCTGCTCATAGACATGGTTACACTTTGAGTTCTTCCATGTACACGTGTGTCCACTCAACACTGCTACAGGTTTCTGAGACACAACTCTGGTTCCAGACAGGTCATCATTACTAAGAAGCTGAAGGGCACTATAAGGGTCCAGGACGACACTAAGCTTGCTGCCAGCTCGGTAGAGAGTCTGTCGATAGGTGACTGCACCTTTGAGGAAGATATCCACACTGGTGGATTCCTGGGAGCTGATCACAGAAAATTCCTTAAATGCATCACTAGGGCCGTCCTGTGGTGTCACCACATAGTAGTCTGTGCCGAGATCTTGCACAGGGTACACAATGCTGGTGTCAGCACTCAGGGACTTGTAATTCATAGCCAGGACTGAGACATCTTTATCAGCTTTGACGCCGATAACATTGCACGACAAAGTGACACCAGGCAACTCTGCGCCCTTCGGAATTTGGACCGTGGCCGTGGTCCGCTCATTCACCGTCAGGACTTGTTTGAAGCTAGACTTGTTCATCCATATGGTTACAGTAGTGGGGGAGGAATAGGCAGTAATGAACAACTGGAAGTTGGGAGTGCTGTAGGAGAGCTGGTAATTCTGCATGAAAGCAGTGACAAACTCCTTGCCCACTGGACCTGCTGAACAAGATCCTGAAAACAGAACACAGAACATGAGGGTTACTCATAGCAACTTCCTTTTCAACATACAATTACAGAGTGGTGGGTGTAAGATCTTTAATTATTTTCTGTCTTTATTGTGCTATCAAAGTAGGGACCAAAGATGATTTTGAAAGGACGGTGATGTGGATTTAGCACAGATGCCTCAGATACAGAACATGCTTGAAGGTTCCATTCAATAAATAGATTTTTTGCAAGCGAGCTAAACCCTAATTGAAGTGGCACACCTTGTTTTATCTGTATATCCACATAACGTCACATGTTATAATTTTATTCAGTGAACAGGCAAAGGTCAGGAGGCAGGCAGCAATCAGAGTGGTCAAGAGCAATCCAGGTCAAAACACAGGAACAGGAAACCTACATCAGACACAGGAACACACTGAAGACTATCCATAATTATAATTATAATTTTATCTGATTTTTCACTTGGAAATTCCTTTAAAACTAGATGGGTAAAGGCCACATCCCTCCTCTAACGCACACATGTCCTGCAGATAAGGGGAGGAATGTTTCTGACCATAGAGAGGGGGGGTGTCCGAAAAGATCACTTAGAGGGTTATTCACTTACCTGCCGAAGGATCTAGCCGTATCTTCGGCTGATCCTTCGGCTCGCTTCGGCCACTTTGAACCAAAGGGCTGCTGTACGGCTATTCACAATAGCCCATACAGTAGCCTAAGTGAACAGTGAACAGCTTTGTGAATAACCCTCTAAGAGTGCACCGGACAGGATGGTAAAACTCTGGCGCCCCCTAGACTTCATAGTCACATTTAAATATTCAGCACAACTGCTATACCAGTATTTTTGAGGTTGACGGAGTCTCTTAGTACAATCTCTGGCTGATATTTACTTCAGTGAATTTGAATGGCCTCTAAGTTACTTAAATATTTCCTATTTCATGGCTGGAATAAGCTACCTATGTACCATGGCCATTGCAAAGCAACAAAATGTGTATTTCTATATAAATATAAATATGCACCATATGACTTTAATGACCAAAAGTCTGAGGACCCCTGACCGTCACACCTGTATGAGCTTGTTGGACATCCCATTCCAAAACCATTGGCATTAGTATGGAGTGCTCCTCCTCTAGTGGCCAAAACAGCATTAAGAATTTGAAGTGCCTCTGTGAGAATTTGGGATGGTTATGAAGAATGTCATCAGCACACTGGAGATCCTTATAGAATTACCAAATGCTCCTTTTATTGAACAATTTGTCAAAATTTTGTTTCTGTTTTTGACAAGTTGTTCAATAAAATTAGCATTTGGGGATTTTATAAGTATCTCCGGTGTGCTGATAACATTCTTCATAACCATCCCATGTTTACAGCAGTGCCATCCGAAGTCATTACAAGCACTCTCCGCCATCATCTGGGAATTCTGGTAAGGAGCACAACAACAACTTTTACATTAATCTGTGAGAATTTGGCCCTATGCAGCCAAAAAGTGCACTGTGGGGGACTGATGTTGAACGAGAAGACCTGGCTTGCAATTGGAGTTCCAATTCATGTCAAATGTGTTTAGTAGTGTTGAGTTCAGGTCTTCATGCCGGAAACTCAAGTTCCTCCACACCAAACTGGTTGGGCCATGGCTAGCTTTGTACCCATGGGACAGTCATGCTGGCACACTAACCAACATTCCCCAAAGAGTTACCACAAGGTTGGAAGCCCACAATTGTCTACAATGTCTTTATATGCTGTAATAGTGACAACACCCTTCTCTGAAAATACCAGAGCCTACGTTGGTGGGTTGCCCAAATACTGGTCATACAGTGTAAATAAATATATATATATATCCACACTATATTACCAAAAGTATTGGGACACCACTCCAAATCATTGGATTCAAGTGTTCCGTGAAATTTCCTTGCTACTAAATATTCCGCGGTCACCTATTGGGAGGAGTTTGGGGACGGCCCCTTCCTGTTCCAACATGACTGCGCACCAGTGCACAAAGCAAGGTCCATAAAGACATAGATGGGGGAGTTTGAGGTGGAGGAACGTGACTGGCCGTTCTATGGGGTTGGAGTCCTGACCCCAACCCCATAGAACACCTTTGGGATGAATTAGAGCGGAGACTGCGAGCCCCTCCCTCAACATCAGTACCTGACCTCACAAATGGTCCAACATTCCCATAGACAC
>NW_017307931.1:43114-50290 GCF_000935625.1 Nanorana parkeri | reverse complement strand
TATATATATATAATCTATATTCTGCTTTATAACATAAATATAACTGAATAAAGACTTAAGGTTGATAACAAAAAGAAGCAGTAAAGAGAGAAGAGTAAAGAGGCACATAGCTGGTAGAAGAGAAGCTCTAATTGGGTCCCCTTATCTCATGGCTCCTGTCCAAGTCGCACCCTGCACACCCCTGTAGCTACACCTAAAACCTCCGGTGTGACTTGTTCTTTGTTCTCTGTAGAATGTTGTGTAACTTGTCCGCTATGTATTTCAATAAAGCATTCTAGAACAGTTACCCGCGTTTAACAGGGAAGACAAACATATGCAGCCAAGCCCTCGGTTGGTAGGTAGACGAAAGGTTAACTGTGCCATAGTTGAGACTAAAAGGTAACCTGCCGTATGATTGAGCGATGTGATTCCCTTTTCATAGGAAAGCCCTGGGTACATAGGCTCGTAATACATGGGGTGGGGCGGGGGATTTTTATGAAGAAGGAAGAATGAACGAATGGTAAGCATGTCCTTCAAAGAGAAAGAGTCAGATTAGATGGACTGCTTACCCAGGCTGATTAATGTATGGTTAAAGAGAACCTGTCACAGAAATAAACAGGGTTTTAGAACAAGCAGCACAGGGGACCTTACTTTAGTTCTTTTCCAAGTATGGCCTCCAATCCTTTGAACATGTCTACCCTCCCAGGACCTCCTCAGCTGCAAATATCTTCCATTCACTACTCCACCAATCCACTTTTAGGGGTGAAAACAGAAGAGGAAGCCCTCTGAAAGCTACACACTGTCCCTGGATGATGCCTGAACAAAGCCGCCTCCTTCCTTCTGGAGAGAAAAGAAGATGTGGGCATGTTGAATGTTTTGGGGTTTGTTTGTGTCTGCCTTGTGTGAAAACCGCTGGGCACTTGCAGGTGAATGGAAAATCAGAACTAAAGTGGGGGTGGGGTCCTAATGAGAAAAGTCACAGTACTCTCTGCAGCTCAAGAAAGGCATTTACTCATTGAAGGCTCAGTTGGTAGACTCCAAGCATGGGAACTCAGCACATGGATGGTGTGACCCCTCATAATGGGCACAGCAGGTTTACAGACCTTGAAACTCAGCACATGGATGGTGGGGGCCCCTCATAATGGGCACAGCAGGTGTACAGACCCGGGAACTCAGCACAGGGATGGTGGGAGCTCCTCATAATGGGCACAGCGGGTGTACAGACCCGGGAACTCAGCACAGGGATGGTGGGAGCTCCTCATAATGGGCACAGCGGGTGTACAGACCCGGGAACTCAGCACAGGGATAGACACTGGCGGAAGGGAGACTGAGGAAATGCTTCCTCCTGCATGCAGCAGACTGATCACATCATCTCAGCCTAGGCAATGTCACCGACCGGACCTCAAGGATTGTTTTTTTAATGCTAAAAGGTGGAACTTAAATATATATATATATATATATACACTGTATATATACACTGCAGCCATGTATAATGACATGTCAGGAATTTGTTTGTGCAGAGCTGCAACGTTATTACATAAGCTGGTGAATGGAGCAGAAAGAATTATTATTATTATTATTTTACATGACTGTCTGCAGAAAATTACCGATTTTATGCTCTCCAGTATCGACTTAAAAGGCGCAGGTATAACCAGTCACATTTATTTGAGTAAATACAGATAGTACGGTCTACTGAACTTACAGACCGGACTGATTTGTGGCTTACACAAGACATTTTCTGTGTAATATTCTTTACCAATGAAAGAGATAAAATAATTTTTTCCCTAGAGAGCAACGTCTGTAAAAACAAAGAAACGCCGACCCTGAAAAATGACGCAATGTTTGACATTTTTTGCATGCTTTTTGTGAATAATATTTTGGTGTTTCTTTTAGACGGGGCTGTTATATAGAAAGGCTGGCGTTGTACATGAGAAATCATCCAGAATGCTTTCCGATTAAAGACAAAATAATCTTCCCTGGAAATTGATGCAGAAAAAAACTACAATAAAAAATAAAATGTTTTACATTTTTCGCATGTTTTTTATTGATAATATTTTGGAATTTGTTATAGACCGGGCTGTTGTGTAGAAAGGCTGGCGGCTTACATGATAAATAGTCTAGAGTGCTTCCCTGGAAAGTGACTTCTTAATCCATATTGGTCATGTTAGTCTGTACTGGTCATGTCAGCCTATACTGGTCATGTTAGTCTATACTGGTCATGTTAGTCTATACTGGTCATGCCAGCCTGTACTGGTCATGTTAGTCTTTAATGGTCATGTCAGCCTGTACTGGTCATGTTAGTCTATACTGGTCATGTCAGCCTGTACTGGTCATGTTAGTCTGTACTGGTCATGTCAGCCTATACTGGTCATGTCAGCCTGTACTGGTCATGTTAGTCTATACTGGTCATGTCAGCCTATACTGGTCATGTTAGTCTTTACTGGTCATGTTAGTCTTTACTGGTCATGTTAGTCTGTACTGGTCATGTTAGTCTATACTGGTTATGTCAGCCTGTACTGGTCATGTTAGTATTTACTGGTCATGTTAGTCTGTACTGGTCATGTTAGTCTGTACTGGTCATGTTAGTCTATATTGGTCATGTTAGTCTATACTGGTCATGTTAGTCCATACTGGTCATGTTAGTCCGTACTGGTCATGTTAGTCTGTACTGGTCATGTTAGTCTGTACTGATCGTCTTCGTCTCTACTGGACATCGTAATCTATACTGGTCATGTCAGTCTGTACTGGTCATGTTAGTCCGTACTGGACATCTTAATCCATACTGGTCATGTTAGTGTGTACTGGTCATGTTAGTCCATACTGGTCATGTTAGTCCATACTGGTCCTCTTAGTCTGTACTGGTCCTCTTAGTCTGTACTGGTCCTCTTAGTCTGTACTGGTCCTCTAGTCCATACTGGACATCTTAATCTATACTGGTCGTGTTAGTCTGTACTGGTCATGTTAGTACGTACTGGTCCTCTTAGTCCATACTGGACATCTTAATCCATACTGGTCATGTTAGTGTGTACTGGTCATGTTAGTCCATACTGGTCCTCTTAGTCTGTACTGGTCCTCTTAGTCTGTACTGGTCCTCTTAGTCTGTACTGGTCCTCTTAGTCTGTACTGATCGTCTTCGTATGTACTGGACATTGTAATCTATACTGGTCATGTCAGTCTGTACTGGTCATGTTAGTCCGTACTGGTCATGTTGGTCCGTACTGGTCATGTTAGTCCATACTGGACATCTTAGTCCGTACTGGACATCTTAATCCATACCTGTCATGTTAGTCTGTACTGGTCATGTTAGTCAGTACTGGTCCTCTTAGTCCATACTGGACATCTTAATCTATTCTGGTCATGTTAGTCTGTACTGGTCATGTTAGTCTGTACTGGTCCTCTTAGTCTGTACTGGTCCTCTTAGTCTGTACTGGTCCTCTTAGTCTATACTGGTCATCTTAATCCATACTGGTCATGATAGTCCGTACTGGTCATGATAGTCCGTACTGGTCCTCTTAGTCCATACTGGACATCTTAATCCATATTGGTCATGTTAGTCTATACTGATCCTCTTAGTCTGTACTGTCATCTTAGTCCATACTGGTGATTTTAGCTTATACTGGTCCTCACTGGTCCTGGAAATTTGGATGAAATTCGCAAAAAGAAATTGGAACTAGTCCGAATTTGGATGCATTTGGTGCATTGGATGCATCCAAATATCTGATGGATATTTAATGAAATTCATCCAAATTTCAATTTGGAACGAAAGGAAACTTACACGTCTTCTGTGGAGTCCTCCATTTGGTGGCGCCTCCATTTTATTTTGTGTTAATGCTACTGACAGACCTCATCACATACGTCATTTCTTTTGCCCAGAGATCCATTTTGAGTTCCGGCGCTGTCAACCCTTAACCTGTCCTCATAATCTGGCAAGTCACCGACCTGGAGCTAGCATGCAGCAAGTGAGGCGCCTACACACTAGATGTATGGACCTTCATAAATTAGTCATGGGGGTGTGGTGGTGGTGGTGGTGGGGGGGTAGGTTCCCACCATTTCAAGGCTGAACCTAATTATTCAATAATGAAGGAATGCATGTTATCTTTGTGTGTTCCGTAGGAAGACGACATTATAGATATGGATGTGACAAGGTCTGAGAGAAGAGTCAATATTTGATATAGACGAGAGAATGTAGACAAACAAGATAAGACAGATTTATTATATGCAAGGTGATATTTACAACTAATTTGTTTTTCTTACCACACAGGAGAACCAGCGCGGCCCACAGCTGCAAGAGCGTCACCCTCCCCATGACTGAAAAACATCAAACACAAGAACATTCAATCACCGGGAGCCTTTCAAAAGGACAATATCATGAATTCTATCCAAACCTTTACACCTTCCCGCTCTTGCAGTGCCACTTTGTCTGTGATCACATCATTACCTCTGTTGGTTTAGTCTTCTTTTAGTGCCTTGCTTGGTGTCAGTCAGTACAGTTAGATAAAAAACAGTAGAAATGGCGAGCGCACAACAGATGTGGATGATAATAAGAAACAGATTTGGGGGAATTATTTCGGGTTTGACAAAGAGGCATAGAGCCTCGAAACGCATAGCCAAACCACCCACCCACGGGACTCAGGGTCCTTCAACCTGTCGCCTATTCCAGAAACTTTTTTCATAACGACCGCTGACCCATTACCACCTCTGCTCCCGTTCAGCCGACGAGTGGCAGCCTGGCCAGCTGAGCTCTCATTGTACCTGACGGAGAGCGTCACGGTTACACGCACAGTCCACCTCGCTCCAACGGGCGCTCCAGCCACACTCATCACCCCGCTGACACTAAGGGACTCAATAAGAGCCATGAAGCCTGGTGCTCACAGTCACGCAGACCAGCTACAGATGCCGCCGTGTGTTCCATGCTGACAAACAGTCTTCACTTTCCAACGGCACAACACCATCTTCCAAAAGTGAGTCTACATTTATGTCTATCCATAGATTCCAAACGGTTAAACAATAAGAATCCTAGGGTTGTAGCGCTCCTTTCTTTGTTTTTCTATCTAGTCAGTACAGTTAGCATCCCAACTGAACAGTCACTGAAATGACTGTTCAGTTAGAATTAACAGTACAGTTTTAGGTTGCTTATCTTTGAATTAATCCAAAGAAAGACGACCGAAAATTGTACTGGTCTACTAAAGATCCATTTTTTCTATACCACCCATTGACATGAGATGACTGTTGCCTGATGATGATGATCGTGATCAAGCTGGCAAACAACTGTATGCTTTTGGACACGGTTGGTCCCCTAATGTGCTTTCTTGCATGCCCATCTTTGTTTCCCTAAGGCCTGGTTCACACCTGGGCGTTTTACAGCGCGTTCCTACGCTCTGTAAAACGCTCAACATGTGAAAACAAATGATTGCCTATGGGCATGGTTCCCACCTGGGCGTTTTACAGCGCGTAGGAATGCACTGCAAAACGCCCTACGCCCAAAGAAGTACAGGAACTTCTTTGGGGCGTATTTGCCGCGCGTATCCATTGGGATACAGCCAGGTAGCCCTCGGAAATATGCGTTTGTCACGCTGTTTTTTGTTCCCGCGAACCGTGGTAAAAACGCGCGGCACGCAACGCGCGACAAACGTGCATATTCGATACGCCTAGGTGTGAACCCAGCCTAACACAAGCCAGTGACATCACAGTCCTTCCGGGAAGATTAGTGAAAATCTAGTAAGAGGACACTTCAGTCCATTGCAAGCATCCTCTCATGGCTGCTCTATATTACTCAGGATCCCAATGGACGAAGTGTGATGTCATCCTTGCCTAGGTACCATGGCTGGGAGATGGGGAGGGGTAAGTAGGAACAGTGGCAGCACAGTGGCATAGTGGTTAGCGCATCTGCCTTGCCGCACTGGGGGTCCCTGGTTCAAATACCGGTCAAGTCACTCTCTGTAAGGAGTTTGCATGCTCTCCCTATGCTTGTCTGGGTTTCCTCCGACAATCGAAAGACATGCTGGTAGGTTAATTTGCTCCGCTCTAAATTGGCCCTCTATGTATGCATGTGAGATAGGGACCTTAGATTGTAAGCTCCTTGAGGGTAGGGACTGATGTCAATGTGCTGCGTAAGTTGTAAATAACTCTAATGTTTCTCTTAAATCTCATAGGTTTTGCTCGTACTAATGGGGGGTGGTTTTTGTTGGTGGGAGGGGCCGGACAGAGAAAGTAGACATTGCTTGTTAATGGCACCCCAAACGCAGCTGGTAAAACACACGTCTGTGCCTGCACGTTGCACGTTCATTAAGTGAGATAATGATACTTTTAGTAAGTCATCAATGGCATTATGTACAGAACAGAGTGGTGTTTGTTTAGTTGTGGACATTGGCATGCTACATACACCTTAAAAAACCTAATGTACATAGGAGGTGTATTCTATGCCCTGTCCTGCCCTTCTGCCCCTCTGCTGCTCCCCCTGTATTTTCTAGCAATTCCTGCAGGGTGTTGCTGTGTAAATACAGAAGATATTTCAGCAACTGCTGTAAAAAACCTTCTTCAGAGGGGCGATAGAGCGATACAAAGTAACATAGTTTCTAAGCATTGATCAGATGGAGATAGAGAGATACACAGTAACATTGTATATAATCATTGATCAGATGGAGATAGAGAGATACAAAGCAACATTGTATATAAACATTGATCAGAGGGAGATAGAGAGATACAAAGCAACATTGTATATAAACATTGATCAGAGGGAGATAGAGAGATACAAAGCAACATTGTTTATAAACATTGTTCAGAGGGAGATAGAGAGATACAAAGTAACATTCTTTATCCTTCCCCTTCTCTCCCAGCTATTATTTTCCTGCTGTGTTTATTGCCTTTTTTATTACTGATTTCCATTTTCTACCAATACTGTATTATTTACACTTTCTGTTGACATTTCTTTTTGGTTTTTTTATTTTTATGTTGCAATAAATAAAGCACATCATAAACAAAGCCCCTGATTTCATTTGTAAATATATTTGCAACACTTTGTATCAAAATCGCAATTTGTGTTTTTTTTTAACCTAAAACTGATCGTCTAAGGATGGCTGGCATAAAAACAATAAAAACATTTTTGGGCAAGATTATACAAGAGAAAGAAATCCTTGCTTGTCCTAAAACATACCTAGTACTTTGTTATCTTAAGTAATAAAACAAGTTGCAGAATAA
>NW_017307931.1:13401-42827 GCF_000935625.1 Nanorana parkeri | reverse complement strand
AAAAAGGGTTTACATTTGCAACAAAATCCAAAAGCATAATCATTTAACACTTATGCACAGGGGGAAAAATGATTTGTTAGATATAATTGATACATATAACCCCTGCAACCCCCCTGGGGGATCTTCTGAAGCTTTGATAATTGGTGGGGATTATTGTCCCCATACATTTTTCTGAATTTCAGCATTGACCGATGGTTCCAATTCTTTCACTGTTACATTTTAGATTCACATCAATGCATCAAGGGCTCTCATTACTTTTTCACAGTCAAGGTGGGAAACGTAGGAGGTGACATTGCTGACTGGCTTCTAAAAATGCCAATTGCCTTTCCATCTCTGATTTCAATACTTTGACTTACTGCCCCAGAAAGAGCGTGCAGTGAGTGAAGTTAGAACACCAAATCTAGAAACATTTTCCAATCTGGATACTCAAAAAGTATTAAAGCCATTAGATCACCATGCCAGCCAGGCAATTAATATTTTCTAAATCAGAGCTCAGCTACATACATCGCTCACATATTCTTTAAATACATGTCTCCTTTAAATATCTCTGTGAAGGTTCTCATTCCTCCAGGTCATGGTATATCTGTAAAAAACAAGTCAAGGCAACTGGACTTGCTGTATTTTTCTTGAAGACGTTTCACTAGTCGTCCGACCAGCTTTATTCTTTGAGAAAGCTGGTTGGATGACCACTGAAACATCTTCAAGAAAAATACAGCAAGTCCAGTTGCCTTGACTTATTTTATAAAAGACATGTTTCCTTTAAAAGCATTCCATTATAAGTGAGATGTGGGGGTTGCCATTGCTGACCTCCTTCTGAAAGTGCTAATCGCCTGGCTTTAGTACTCGTGAGTAGCACAAAGCAAATGGATGTCAGACATCCTTCCATGTATTCTTGTCTTGGGTCAGTGAAGCCCAATCATCATGTTAGCCAGTTGGCCGGCATCTTCAGAAGGAAGTCAGTAAATGACAGGGTGTAGTTTGAGCATTTTCTCGGCACAGAACACATCTGCAGCTAAGGAAAAACATGCTAAAGACAGTCCTTACCTGTTCTGGATCAGTGACTCAGACTACTGAATCAAGAGGATCATTATGACAAAAAGGCTACTAGAGGTAGCCTAGAAGTAGTCTGAAGTAGCTTACTTCAGGAGGAGGTCAACAAAGCCCCCCCCCCGCCTTCAGTACCTTCATGGTGGCTGACACGGCACAAATATGCAGATTGGGAAAGTCAAAAGCCCTTATCTGCCAGGGGATGAACATGACAGGATGTCAAATGGCAAATGGCCAGGTGAACTGCTCAGCAATGACAACCTATTTTGTTCCCATGGTAGGTTTTTTTTAGGGGTCACATGTGATGTTTCAGGGCATCCAAAGCAACCTGTTTCTCATGGTATTCATGGTCTTGACGAAGGGGTTCCCTCAAGGTGCCGAATGTCACCTTTTTTTTTTGGTCATGTGACAGCAACAAATACTACCAGTGGGATTCCTCCTGCTTTACTGGTGACATAACTCCCTCTTCAAAACGAAGGGCAATGCACTGCACTGCGGGAAACCGCGCATTTTATTACACATTGCCGCAATGCATTGATGTGAATGGGCCCCTATGGTTTACCGATGAGCATCATTTGTAAATGAAGCATCCGTCTTGAGTGAGGGCAGCTACATATTATGCATTGCATTAATACGCATGCATTGTTGTGCATTGACGAGCTCTGCATTATGGCTAAATAGGCTGCATTATGGTCATTTAAATCATGCAAGTGACTTTATACATATACACTGATCTTGGATTGCAGAGGCCTCTGCAGTCGCTTTGGCACCCACCCGACTCTAAGGGTATTATTCGGTCAGGAGTGCGATGGGTACACTGGATTTTGACCATTTAAAGTAAATGACACTCCAACACAACACAGTGCAGCATGCGCGTTGCCATGCACTGCAGTGACATACACTTAGGGCTCATCCACACCCACAGCCATGCATTAAGCTGTGCAAAACCTGCACTCATTGATGAGCATTGTGCAATATGTTGCAACAACGCATGGCAGTGTTGACACGTTTTTAACTTCATTAAAAGTTAACAAACAAAAATGTCGTTCAACTCAATGCACAACAGCATGTTGCGCCGCTCTGCCCTGCGTTGTGACGCATCATTGCGCGTTGCATAAAAATGCAGATGTGATATATTGTTAATGCAATGCACGTGTACGGTGTGAACAAGGCGCATAGAGAACAATAGCTTTCTATGCGTCCTTGCATTGATTGGTGCAGGTCCACCCAATGGGCATGGTGTCAATGAGCCCTAAAACAAGGCAACGCATGCCAACACACAAAATAAAACACCCCCCAAAATGTTGTCCAGAGCAAAAATGTAACAGAAGAAGAATAGAACAAAAGAGATTAAAAGGAAGCGTCTGCCCATTTCCCTACAGATGCACCGTATGCATCAACCTACCTGCAGGCTGCTTGGGGTTATGAGCTCCCCGCAGGTCCAATACCTTATATACCTCCTTCTGCCCATCGATTAATCATTGCATAGCTGGAGAACAGGTGTAACAGGACGGCCTAGACATACAGTAAGGAAACGCAGGGACTGGGTGTGGTGGCCAAGAATTACACAGAAAGGATGGAGGAAGAGAGGAATCAGAAGGTTAAACAAATGACATAACACCAGATGAGCGGTGCAATGGCTGTACTGCCATTTTTTTTTCGGGGGGTGGGGTGGGGGGGACACAAAAATAAAATAAATTAATCGGGCCGCTGTTTTTGAAAATGAAAAATTCTGACTCAGATCGGTGAAATCTGACCGTGAGACCATGTAGGTGATTGTGACGATAACATTTTATAAGCATTGCTCACGGTCACAGGTTTCCCTATAAAAACATGTTACTAGGACTAGCCTCCTTTTAGGGTTATGTCCATAGAGTGAAGTTACTCTGTTGCCAGTTTAAAGTGACACTAAACTGAGAAGTGAAATCCTAAAATAACATTCAAGGACCTTAAAGTGACATTAAAGCCAAAAAATGTTTCCCCTCCCCCCATGTAAATGTCAGCACTTACCTCAAATGATGTCTCTTATTCTGATCTTCCTCTTCTTTCCCCATGTTTTCATGTGTCCCTCCAGCGGTGTGACGTCACTCCGATCCAGCGCTGACTGCTCTGTCTCTCCGATCCAGCGGTGTCTGCAGGCGGGTGCACGCGTCCATAGACTTACCTTGCGTCTCTGCTCTGCTCCCGGCCGAGAATCGGAACTGCGCATGCGCCCGCCCCAAGATCCTTTGCGGCCGTACGATCACTTCCTGATTCTCGGCGCGGGAGCGAGCAGCGATAACAAGGTAAGTTTAAAACCAGTTCAAGCGGGGTTTAAAAAAAAAAAACTTCTTGCCTATATCTACTGCTTGCTAGCAGTAGATATAGGCAAAAAAAACGGAGGGTTTAGAACCCCTTTAACTCTGAACAACAATGTATCTTATTTGTTTATCACTCGGCTGTAGATCCTCCAATCATCTCTGAATTGGTGCCGACACTGTCCTTCCTTCTGGAGGGTGGCTACTTGTGTTCCCCATGGTCCCTGTGTGTGTTGTAAAGTAGTCACCGCTCCAAGATCACTCCCGGGATGGACTACAATCTCAGGTTTAGTTTACTGATTTGTATTGAGATTGTAGTCCATCCCGGGAGGGAGCTTGGAGTGTCGACTACTTTACAAAACACACACAGGGACCATGGGGAACAGAGACGTAGTCCCCCTCCAGAAGGAAGGACAGTGTCAGAGATGATTAGAGGATCTACAGCCGAGTGATACACAAATAAGATACATTGTTGTTTATAGCTGAAGTATTATTATACAGGATTTATAGAGCGCCAACAGTTTGCGCAGCGCTGTACAATATAAGGAAGACATTACAATTACAATACAATTCAAGACAAGATGGTACGGAGGGCCCTGCCCCTGAGGGCTTACAATCTAAAAGGGGAGGGGCCAGTGATACATGATGAGGTAGCTGTGTGGGGATGAATTGTTTGAGAACGTGATGGTTCAGTGTTTAGGTTGAGCTGGGATAGGTTTCCCTAAAGAGATGAGTCTTTAGGGATTGCCTAAAGGCAGTCAGGGTGTGAGATAGACGGACAGGTTGGTGTAAAGAGTTCCAGAGGATGGTAGAGACTCTAGAGAAGTCGTGGAGGTGAGCATGGGAGGAGTTGACGAGGGAGCTGGAAAGTAGGAGGTCTTGGGAGGAGCGGAGGGGACGGTTAGGGTGATATTACTTGAATGTTTTTTTTTAATTTTAAAGAGGACTATGGGGGTAACCTCTTTTTGCCCATAGTTCTCTTCATGGTCACGGGAGGACATATATTAACATCCTCCCATGACCCAAAACTATTGCCTGCTATATGCTGAGAGTGCCGCAGCCAAGACGTATTCCGACAATACTTTTGAGATCCACCCCGCTGGCTGATTGACAGCTGGCCCTGCCTCTCTAGAGGCAGGGCCAGCTGTGCCCGCCGCCTCCCTGTCAGTTCCTCCAGTCAGCACTGGAGGAACGGAGAGGGGAGGGGGGTAATTCCTGCAGGGAGCAGTGACTGACAGTCACCTCTCTCTGCACAGAGAGGATTGGGAAGTCAGCTCTTCTCCATCTACTCTGTCCTCCTGTTAGCACATGTGCGTGCAGCAGACCCTGATTGGCTTCTAGCGCTGCCCTTCACTCTCCGAGTGTGCGTCCTGCTGATCAATGGGAATACAAAGGCTGATATGATGACAGATTCGGGTGCTTATACTAAATGCATGTACAGTCCAGTACATTTATTTGATTTTAAAGGAACAAAAATCTGCATTAAGGGGCATTCATACCAGAATTGGAGGCAAAAATGTGAGTCAATTTAGGTACATTGACTTTAGTTTGCATAGTGCTTAAAAGAGAACTATGGGGTAAATGTTTTTCCCCATAGTTCTCTTAAGGGTCACTGGAAGACATAAACTAGCATCCTCCCGTTACCCTAAGCTCAGTACATTGCGAGCTATAGCTCGTGGTATACTGAGAACGCCGCAACCGGGACGGATCCTGACATTACTGTCTAGATCCACCTTAGCTTCGTGAGTGACAGCTGGCTCTGCCTATCTAGAGGCAGAGCCAGCTGTGCCCGCCCCAAAGCCAGCTCCTTAAAAGAGAACTATGGGGGGTCAGTGTTTTTCCCCATAGTTCTCTTAAGGGTCACGGGAGGACATATACTAGCAACCTCCCATGACCCAAAGCTCAGTATACCGTGAGCTGGAGGATCGCAGCGGGGAGTTGGGGAATCCCTGCAGGGAGCCGTGACTGACAGTCACCGCTCTCTGCAGAGAGATGATTGAGAAGTGAGCGAGCGACGTTATGTGTTTGCTCACTTGCCGATCTAATGAGCCAACGTGTGACAGTTTCATTGTCACACGTCGGCTCGAACTATGAGGATCAGTGATTTTCACTCACCTCATAGTTCTCCTTTAAACATCCGTTGCGCTGCATTACTCTGCATTACTCTGCATTACGCTGTGTTTTGTTTTTTGTCTTTGGTTTAATTTTCACACTAAGCTATATAAGCTATTGGTTCTGCCTTGCTTTAACACCAAATGTGTTGGCACCCATTTTTCAACGAATGCTAAGACAAGGAGATCTGAAAATAAATGGCTGCGAATGGGAGCAGTTCACATCAGTCCGTTGTGCTGCGCTGAGAAGAAGTAGAGCATGGTGTACTTTTTTTTCCCAGCAGGGGGCAGCGCAACGCACTGGTGTGAACCGCCCCCATTAACACCCATTCATTTTTAGATGTCCTTACGTTGACATCCATTGAAAAATGGAGGTCAACGCATCTGGTGCGAAAAGGGCCCAAATTTCCTGGATAATGTCTTTGATAAGCACATTGCCTGGCCCGGTATCCATTTTTTGTGAAGGGGCAAATACAATTGGGGAGATTCACAGAGGGGTATTTTTGCGCATGCACAGTTTAATGCATTGTATACGTTGACTTCCCTCTAGTTGATTTACACATTAGGAGGGTTATTCACTACGGCTGGTTCTTCGGCTCACTTCGGCCGCCGGACCCCAATCGAACCGAAGGGCTGCTGTATGGGCTATTCACAGAGCATGTTTGGCTGACCGATGCCAGCCGAGGTAAGCCGACGTATGTGGTTCGACTTAGTTCACTTCGGCTCGTTTATTCACTCAGCTGCCTTTGGCAGTGAATCACCCCCTTAGTCATTTAGGGTTCATTGGGACATCACTGCACTTGCTTGAAAATTCTTAAGAAGAAAATACGCTACGTATGAGCATTTTTTTACCATGAATTTTGGCAGACCTTGCAAAATAAAAGAAAGACATTCCAAACTTTATCAAACCTCATAATAAACATATTTCTGTATAATTATTCACCCACACACACAGGTTTGTGAGTTACATTGTGACTAGAAAGAATGGACGAAGCTATTAGTAAGGAATGAAGCTGGGGCTGTGTACAGTAAGTGCAGCTCTAGGCAATAAAAATAGTTTAGGCCTTTGTTCTACTTCTATCCTCCAAGGAGCGAGTAACGCCATTTTAAAATCTCAGCCTGCTGTGTGTGGTCGGAAAACTCACAACTCCTGCAAAAAACAAAAGACAAAATAATAAAAATAGGTAAAAAATAACATAAAAACTGTATATATAGATATATATATATATATATACGTGTATACTATATACAGGCAGTCCCCAAGTTACATACATCCGACTTACATCCGACTCCTACTTACAAATGGGGCTATTACTGTACAGCAGGGGTAGTTTTAATCCTACAGCGCTCGTGCCAATGAGGAGTGCCGGTCTTTTTGGGTCTGGTTCATAGTACTTGTACATACATTACAGGAAATTGTCTTGTTAGACATGCAGACGAGGGGTGCCCGCCTCTTCTTCCGTGTCATTGTGAGGTTTTTACTCCTGTCTGTATCCTCATGAGAAAGATTTAATCTCACTTCCTGTCCTTAAGACAACAGGAAGTGAAAGGAAATCTACCCCTAGGAAGGGAAATTAAGTCCTGTAAGAGTTATCATGGGAAAAAGGAGTCTCCACTGAAGCTTTTATACCAATCCTTGTTTCCACGACAACCCAAAATTTTCTAAATCCAATTGTCACAGGGACAGAAAGTGAGGTGAAATCTTCTGAACAGGGGTACGCTCAGCAGTACAAACGTTACAGGGGGTAAACCCTTCCCTATGCTATCCAAAACAAAAAACAAAAACATTTGTTGGCTGGAGTTACACTTAAAAAATTTATCTGTTCCAACTTACATACAAATTCAACTTAAGAATAAACTTTCAGAACCTATCTTGTACGTAACCCGGGAACTGCCTATATATATACAGTATATGTGCTGGATATATCTGTAGGCCAACATTTTATTACCAAAATAATTACTGCTATGAGTTATTTTCTATTAACAAATAACATTTTTCTAGAAGAGTGATGAGTCCAGCCTGGGGCGGATGTTGTACACATTGTGGCAAACCCGTCCGATCACTTAAAATACAGAGGTCTAGTTCACAACTTCCATTTCACAGGAAAACACAGTTACATAATCATTTAGAATTAAAGCTATTTAGGATTAAATGCCATTTTCTAATGTTTTTTTGGGTCCATCTAAGCGCTGTTAACAGTTTGAAATGCCCATCTCATGTAGGAGTAAATGATAGCCTAAGGCTACCGTTATAGGAGACTGTATAAAAACCCTGTATGTGTGAGTCAATTTTCCTAAATATATATCTATATATATTTACTTATTTATTTATGTATTCATTTATTTATTTTTGCATGTCTTAATCCTAAGAAAGAACAGTGATTTCAAGACAACAGGCTGCAATAGAATATGCAATCATAACCTGTTTGAATGTATTTACTTATTTTTTCATAATAAATTAGAATGTATATATTTTTTTGCAAATACTAACTAGAATTATTGCCTCAGGATACCTCAGGAAGTTTTTTAACAGCCCCTATGATATACCTTACACAGAGCACCATTTCCAACATATTCAACCAAGGCCTGGCCTCGGGGCAGCAGGGAGTAGAGGGGCAGCAGGGGTGCGGAATTTCGATCTCCGGACGCCCGGGACATGTAGTTCCGGGCGCGGTGCGGGTAGTTGTTTTCTACATTTAGCCCTGCTGTGGGCAAGCAGAGCTAAATGTACAGCGTGGAAGCCGCCGCTTATTTTGTACAAGTGATCTCGGCGATGTCACCGAAATCACTTGTATGCAGCCTGCATACAGGAGGGCACATTGAGGAACCTGGCATTGGGGCATCAGAGAGAGTAAACCTGGCCCTGACCTTACACCTACAGTCCAGCAAGACGGCTTGTGTAATTACCACTGACAGTTTTGCAGACAATTCTAGTAGCACTGGTAATACTTCTTATGTCTGGACAAGATAATTTACAACTTGTTCTGCAGTGTGAAGAGGGAGTGTAAAGTCTTTAATAGAGAGAGGTTTCATGAAGATAGAATCATTTAGTTGTAAAGAATGATTATTAAAGAATAAATGACCCCTAAAGTAGATGTGATCTCTAACTAAATGGCAGATCACGGCCACAGTGACCCAAAAAGTTGCTTAATAAGCTTAGTGGTTCAGGTAAATGTATGGAATAAATAGCACATAAATCATAAAGAATTCAAAATATAAAGAAGACATTTTTTTTTTCTAATGCCAAACTATTTGTTCCCAATTTTCTTGCTTTCCACTGCACTGTGCCATGGAATCGCAGGCTGAGTAATGAATAAGTGAATAAGATGCAATGTGGCTTGGAGCTGCTGACCGCACTTCAGTTTCTTGTCCAACGTTCCCCTTAGTATATTACACTGTGCTATATATATACACACTATATTGCCAAAAGTATTGGGACACCATTCCAAATCATTGGCTTCAGGTGTTCCGTGACATTTCCTGGCTACTAAATATTCCGCGGTCACCTGTTACTGGGATTATAACAAAGTGGAAGCAACTGGGAACATCAGCAACTCAGCCACGAAGTGGTAGGCCACGTAACTTGACAGAGCGGGTTCAGCGCATGCTGAAGCGCACAGCGCGCAGAAGTCGCTGACCTCAACCCCATAGAACACTTTTGGGATGAATTAGAGCGGTATAGCTCAGTATACAGTAGCTGTAGCTGGCGGTATACTGAGACGCTGCAGCTGAATCGGACCCCGACAATTATGTCTGGATCCGCCCAGCTGCATAAATGACAGCTGTCCCCCCCCCCCCCCTCATAGTTCTCCTTTAAGGTACCTGAATGTATTTTAAAGATTTAATTCCCGAGTTTAGTGTCACCATAAGGCCTCATTCACACGTACAAGTACGGACACCCGCAGCCATACGGACATGAAGGGCGGGTGAGCGTAGGGCGGCATACGGCCGCGTACTCCCATAGAGAAGGACAGGGGCTGAGTACTAATCACACGCAGCACCTGTCCTTCCCGGGAGCTGGCTGATTCTCGTGTGAATGATTGCTAAAGGTAAAGATTTGGGGAAGATGGCCAAGCATTCCACCTTACTAAACCACTGGAAGGAGAAGACCAGGGCAGAAAGCGATGGGAAATCTAACATTTTACATTAGTCCCTGAAACAGGAGGTGATGGGAAATCCTTCAATGGGGTCACCTGTTCCGGTGACCACTGCCTAAAAAGTAATTTTCCATTGGAAAGATTTCCTCTCACTTCCTGTTGTGTCTCCTGAGCAAGAACTGAAGCGAAATTCCCCCCCAAATGGTTTTAAACCCTTCCCTACTTTATACAAACAAATCTTTGACTTTAGATACACTTTATCAGAATTAAAGGAGAACTATGAGGCGAATGAAAATCACTCATCCTCATAGTTCGAGCCGACGTTTGACAATGAAACTGTCACACGTCGGCTCAATAGATTGGGAAGTGAGCAAACACATACCGTTGCTCGCTCACTTCTCGATCATGTCCCTGCAGAGAGCAGTGACTGTCAGACACGATTCCGCACAGGGATTCCCCGCTCTGATCTTCCAGCGCTGACTGGAGGAACGGACGGGGGCATGCACAGCTGGCTCAGCCTCTAGATAGGCAGAGCCAGCTGTCACTCACACAGCTGGGTGGATCCAGACAGTAATGTCGGGATCCGTCCCGGGTGCGGCGGTCTCAGTATACCGCAAGCTATAGCTCGCGATATACTGAGCTTCGGGTCACGGGAGGGGGATAGTATATGTCCTCCCGTGACCCTTAAGAGAACTATGGGGAAAAACACTTACACCACAGTTCTCTTTTAAGCTACAGATATGGAAACACGTATTTGATATGATTTGTCTCTCTACTAATTTAGGGCATCAATAAAACGATATTCAATATTATGCCTAATAATAATGCTGATCCCCATTTAGAATTAGTCTCACGTAAAAAAATATTAACACACTTAGTTACATAAATGTTAAATGGAAGCAGTTCCTACAAGCACTCCTAAGGCTAAAGGTTTTGGGAAGACGGCCAAGCACTACCAAACCTCTGGAAGGAGAAGACTTGCGATTTTGCCAAACCTGATGGCATTTATTTACAAGAAAACCAAACAAAGAAAATGGCTAAAAGTAGATTTCGGAGAACTAGCAAAAAGAAACGTATTCATCTGACTCCAAATACATAAGCTGTAAAAATAAAATGTGATCGACTTTAACGGCACATTTACTACTGTTTGCCTAAGACGCTGATAAGAAGCATCTGCTGTGTTTAGTCAGGAAGAGCTGGCCCTTTATTTACACCCAAATATCATTTGTGATCTCCGAATTGCCAATTGACGGTGGCTCTTCTCCAAGTCAAGTATTCGGAACTCAGTTTCCTCGTTATGGCATTTCCAATGACTCCAGCTATCAACGCGAATGGTGCCTGTTCTTCCATCAAATCAAATCGTGAAATCAGTCTGGCTCCTGGTCAGGTTAAATATTCTGCACGTCATATCATTGTTGTGGCAGTTCTCCTGAAAGCTGACTCAAACCCGCACCTGCGTTCATGCCTAACACCCTGCGTTCATGCCTAACACCCTGCGTTCATGCCTAACAGCAATTTTTTTATATTTAAATAAAATGTGCATGAATGAGAACTTAAAGGAGAATTGTCACAGGTCGGCTCAGTAGGGAAGTGGGCGAACACATACTGCCGCTCGCTCACTTCTCGATCTATCCCCGCAGGTGAGCCGTGACAGGCGAGTGACTGGATTCCCCCCTCCCCTGTCCGATCCTCCAGCGCTGACTGGCGGAAGGGACGGGAGAGAGGGCGGGCACAGCTGCCTCTGCCTCTAGGTAGGCAGAGCCAGCTGTCACTCACGCAGCTGGGCGGATCCAGACATAATTGTCGGGATCCGTTTCAGCGGCGGCGTCTCAGTATAGCGTGAGCTGTAGCTGAAAGCTTTGGGTGACGGGCAGGGCAGCCATCAGGGGGGTACGGCCGATACTCATGTAAGGGGCCCGGGCAGCCTGCCCGGGCCCCTTGCATGACTATCGGCCGACGGTGAAGGGCGAGGAGGTGGAGGCCTGGCCCTAGCAGCGCAGGGCCTCAGCATTGTCTCTCCAGCGGCTTCGAGACAAGCTGGGGCCCCATCAGCGATGCTGCTCCTCTGATGTTGGACTGGCCAGAAGTGACGTCACGTTAGTGACGTGACGTCACTTCAGGCCGGTCCGGAGGCAGACGATGCAATGTGTGCTGGTATAGCCGTGTAAAGGGCCCCAAAATGTCTGATGGCTGCCCTGGTGACGGGAGGAGGAAAACTATGGGGAAAAGCACTAACCCCATAGTTCTCCTTTAATCACTTGCTGACCGGAGCAATTTCTTACTATTCGCACCCACACAATAAAATCTGAATTTTTGGCTAGAAATGTGCTAGAGATGCTAGAGATATGTTCTGAAAGCCGAGGCCCTGTAGAATACAAAAGATGCTAGTTGCAATTTTTTATGTCGCACTGTATTTGCGCAAATGTTCATTAAACCGGTATTTTTAGGATGAAATACACTAACATGAAATTTAGTGCACAGAAATAGAATAAAATAACCATTTTTTAAAAAAATATAAAATTTGCGGTCACGTCACGAACATGTCAAGCCTTAAAATTGCATGCGTCCGTGAAACCGCAAAAAAACAATAATACCCCAAATTTCCCACAATGGTTTGAAAGCTTTTACTGCTTAACACTTTAGTGTAAGCAGTGATTGGTGGCTCTAGAATTATTGCTCTCACCCTGACGATCACGGGGATATGTAACATGTGTGGAGCAATTTTCATGCTTGTGCGTAGGCGCACCCGACGCACGTATGTACAAGTAATGGGGGCGGGGGGACTTAAAAAAAACATTTTTTGCATTATTTAATTTTTTTTATGTTACTTTTTTAACTTTTTTTTTTTACACTTAACTTTATTGCTAGCACATAGGGGGCTAACAAGCCTCTTATGTAATAGCAAATATGATGTGACAGGTGCACTTTATGGAGACATCAGGGGTCTTTCAGACCCCTAATGTCACCTAGGGACCCCAAAGAAGCTGATGAAGCAGCAATTTGCTTCCCCAGCTTCTTCTCCTGGCTCTAAAAGCCAGGGAATGTAAACAGTGATGCCGGAAGTGATGTAATACGCATCACTTCCGGGTCCAGTGATCAGAGGAGAGATCAGCGTCTGGAAGCTTTCTAATCTCCCTCCGATCAATGCGGGCAGACCCGCCGTGCCAGTCCCGGGCTCGCATGGGGAACAGGGTAGCCGGTGGTGGCAGCGGAAGGTGGGGAGCGCACACTCCGCCACTCAGTACAAATGATCAGGTGGCTATGTAGCCGCCAGATTGCTTGTACCTGAACAGCCATCTCTGACCGTTTACAACGGTACTAAGCCGCAGCCGCGCTCTTGGTATAACCGTTTCATGGGGCGGATGTGTAAAAATGGCCACCCTCTTAAAGTGGATAAAGCGACCAGTCAATGTGCTCACTATACTGTATGTGTTTGCTTAAAATATGCTAAAGTTTTATCATTTCTGTTTAAAGTGGACCTGTCTGAAACTTTATAACTCTGCAAGAATAAGTTCCTGACATATCACAGTGAACAGCAACAGTATCTTTTTTTTGGACAAAAGCTCCATTGTTAAAAAGCCATCCTTGAGTTCCAGTCCAATGGCTTTGCCCAGGCTGAGAGGTCGCCATCAGTCTGCTGCAGGCAAGACGAAGCATTTCCTTTCGTCTTCTCTCCCGCAGCGTTCACCTAGAATGTACATTGTATCTTTGCAGCAAGTCACAGGGTCAGAAGTTGCAGCAGAGGATGATCGGTCTCAGACACAGCCAACAACTGCACAGGCACCAGGGTGTACATGATTGTATCGAGGAGGCATTGTAGACTAGAAGGAAGATGGTGACCATGGATAATGGCTGAACAAAGATGGTGCCATCCGTCTGGAAAAAACAAAACAGATGAAGACATTGTCAGGGGGAGTGCTGTGATCTATGTGACAGGTAGTACATACTTGGAGATGTAACAATTATACATTCAGGGTCTCCTTATAATGAGGCAGCTTGAGGTGGTTGCCTCAGGCAGCATATCTCACCGGGTCACGTAAGGGGAGCAGCAGATGTGCCCAAAACAAATTTTGCAGCGTCAGGTAAAGTGACATTAAACCCTCAGATTTGTTAACATAAACCAATACTGTAATGTGCTTCTCGGCCTTTTGGCTAAGATCAAGTGTAGTATCTGTTCTTATCAGTTTTCGGGGAAGAAAGGCATCGATCCACCGGCACGGAGAGATGCTCGGTATTCCCTGATGTGATTGGTGGGTACTGGAGGGGCCTCCTTTCCTCCTGGGTTGATTCTGGTCCGGTTATGCCGGGCTTGTCCCCAGTTGTAGGCAGGAGGCTCTGAAGGTTCTAATGCCTCCTGAGAAAATGGGTGCGAAGCTTGGTCGAGGCTAGAGGGTTCGGGGGCGGCAGAAGCCCGTGGTTTTGTGCCCCCTGGGGGTGGCGTCCCAGGGGTGCGCAGAAAGTCACTTGGGTATGGGACCCCACATGACTCACTGTGCACTTGGTCACACACCACATTGCATATTTTCTGCACTTCGCCTCCAAGACAGGCCTTATGGCTAGTCTGGGGCAATATTTTTGCACTCCGGCCCCTAAGGCCTGTCAGAGTGGTGCACTGGCACTTTAGATTATTTAAGCACTCTATCCACGTTTGGCACTTTTTTATTTTAAATTTTGACCCACAGATGCGAAAGGTGCAGGTTTCTTCGGGGCCTATTCCTTCCTTCCTATTCTCTGTCTCCTCCCACCCAGGAGGAGGGTTTCTCTTCGGGAGATCCCACTTGCCTAGTACTGAGGGGGACCTGTTTCGGCAGGTCCCCAAAGGAAATGGTCCACGGCCTTCGGGTTGGTGGGCCACCAGTCTCAACCCCTGTCAGGAGCCTTGCGCCCCGGGGGGTCGGGAAAGTAGGTCCTTTCTTTTGAAGGACCTTGCACCCTTGTGCACGCTTTTTGTGTGCTGTGATTTCACGGTTCACTTTTTTTGTTCACAGGGGGAAGTTTTGATGCACTTCCACGGGCTTAAAAAAAAAAAATACTGTAATGTGCACCTTACTGTAATCCATGGTAGTTTCCCTTCTCTTTTAAATCCTTCTCTCTTCTAATGCTGGGGGAGAACTTCCCTTTGCAGCTGAGTGCCTCTTCCTGTAGTGCTGGCTCAGGTTGTGAACCTTCACACAGACACCATGTATCCATTCCAGAGACAAGGCAGTCTGCTGCAAAACAGAAGTTCTGCCCCAGCATGAGAAGATATGAGGATTTAAAAGGAAGAGCAGCAAAGAGAAGGGAAACTACCATGGATTACAGTAAGGCGCACATTACAGTATTGTTTTATGTTAATAAATCTGAGGGTTTAAAGGAGAACTATGAGGGGGGAGGGGCTTCTCACTCACCTCATAGTTCTAGCGGACCTGTGACAATGAGACTGTCACAGTTTGGCTCAGTAGATCGGGAGGTGAGCGAACACATACCGGCGTTCGCTCACCTCTCGATCCTGTCACAGCTCTCTGCCGTGACAGGGGAGGGGCTGGATTCCTCCCCTCCCCGCTCCGATCCGCCAGCGCTGACTGGCGGATCGGACGGAGAGAGGGCAGGTACAGCTGGCTCAGCCTCTAGATAGGCAGAGCCAGCTGTCACTCACGCAGCTGGGCGGATCTCGACATCGATGGCGTCTCAGTATACCGCGAGCTGTAGCTCCCTATATACTGAGCTTAGGGTAACGGGAGGACGCTAGTTTGTGTCCTCCCGTTACCCTAAGGAGAACTATGGGGAAAAGCCCTGACCCCATAGTTCTCCTTTAATGTCACTTTAACTTGACAATAACACTATGGCCCGACTTGCCTAAATACCTAATTTTCACAATGTTTTCAATGGACCTTAAAAACTTTTATCTGGTGCAATGTTTTAATAAATATCCCGAGTGTCTGTTTTTTTTGTTATTTTGCACATAAGAGTACGTAAATGTTTTTAAACATTGTAACTAGTGTATATTTTTTTTTTACTGCCTGCATGCCACTTTAACATGTGGAGCCTATTGGCTTCAGCTGTCACTGTGCTTCTCTCTATTAACGGAACACTGACAGCTGGAGTTGGCAGGTTTGTTTGTAAATGAAGCCATGCGATCATTATGGTAGAAACACGCAGATATAGTAGCGATCGGTAAGAGGTAAGTAGGTGTACTCGGGTGGTGGGTTAGTTTAGAATAGGTTAGGGTGTTGAGGGATGGGCGGATTATTGACTCTAAAGGGAAGTTTCCACTTTAATTAATTAAAAAAAAGGGGGGGGGGCATGTGAGTATATTTTCTCTTTTTTTTTTACAATTTGGTACAACAACACAGAACTAGAAAAGGTGTCCCCTACCCTTCACCCTTACATTTTCAAAGACGTAGAAAGCTCAGTTGCCTGCTGCAGCGTCGTCCACGTCAATTATCCAAGCAGGAGTTTGGAATTTCTTAAGAAAGAGGAAACTTGTTACCATGCACATACACAGAGGTTAAACTGGATGGCCCTGTGTCTTTTTTTAACCTCTAGCGTCAGCATTCTACTCCTTTAGTAAATCCGCCCCGTGCGAGTTTATTGACGAGCGGAATGCATTTGTCAGAATTGTTTTTTCAATGAGTGTTTTGAGAATTCGGGCGCTGGTGCCTTCACAGAGTTTGTGTTGATAACGGCTTAACTGCTATAATGGGTGATTTGGCTGATCTGTTCACTGAAAGAGGGAAAAAATGTGGTTTATCAAGGTATTGTCATGAATCTCAATGTTATAACAATAAATGATTTCCTAGAAACAGAGCGCATGTTATAAGGGTGTTGATAGGCAAAGATATGGTTGCATACTGTATATAGGTATGGCCTGCCCTGTGGGTAGGGGGTCTCATTGTCGGTAGCTACAAGTACATACAATTGTATAACATTTAAATTGTACAATATGGCCAACCTCTACACCTATCTGAGTTTATGGGGCATTCCAATCTAAAATCATGGTCATTAATATAGAGTTGTCCCCTATCCCATAGTCATTAATATGAAGTTGCCCCTCCTTCTCACTGGCCAATAATATACAGTTGTTCCTTCTCCCATGGTCATTAATATGAAGTTGCCCCTCCTTCTCACTGGCCAATAATATACAGTTGTTCCTTCTCCCATGGTCATTAATATGAAGTTGCCCTTCTTTTCCCTTCCCCATGGCCAATAACATAAAGTTGTTCCCTCTCCCATAGTCATTAATATGAAGTTGCCCCTCCTTCTCACTGGCCAATAATATACAGTTGTTCCATCTCCCATGGTCATTAATATGAAGTTGCTCCTCCTTCCCCTTCCCCTTCCCCATGGCCATTAATATGGAGTCGGTCTTCCCCCATGGCCATTAATATGGAGTTGGTCTTCCCCCATGGCCATTAAATATGGAGTTGGTCTTCCCCCATGGCCATTAAATATGGAGTTGGTCTTCCCCCATGGCCATTAAATATGGAGTTGGTCTTCCTCCATGGCCATTAAATATGGAGTTGGTCTTTCCCCATGGCCATTAAATATGAAGTTGGTCTTTCCCCATGGCCATTAAAGGAGAACTATGAGATGAGTGATTTCCACTCACCTCATAGTTCTAGCCAACCTGTGACAATGAGACTGTCACAGGTCGGCTCAGTAAATCGGGAGGTGAGCGAACACATACCAGGTTCGCTCACCTCTCGATCCTGTCACGGCTCTCTGCCGTGACAGCATTGGCGACTCTAGGAACAATATTTAGGGGGGGCACATAAGATACCACAGTCAGATCTGGGGGGGCACTAATAATTTTCATTGCATGTCGCAACCGATGGGAGCCGAGAGCTGATTTAATTGCGGATGGCATCTGCGTCCTGCAGTTGCAACAGAAGCTGCATACAGCGTGTGCTGGTTACTACTTAAACCGGCGCACTGTGTGCAGCTTCTGAGTGGATCCTATTATTCAGCCTTGGGCACCAGCTGCTTGCTGCTACTGTGCTGATCTCTGCAGAGATCAGCACAGTAGCAGCAAGCAGCTGGTGCCCAAGGCTTCCCCCACCTCAGCACCAGGTCCCTATTCAGCCTTGCGCACCAGGCTAGCTGCTTGCTGCTACTGTGCTGATCTCTGCAGAGATCAGCACAGTAGCAGCAAGCAGCTGGTGCCCAAGGCTTCCCCCACCTCAGCACCAGGTCCCTATTCAGCCTTGCGCACCAGGCTAGCTGCTTGCTGCTACTGTGCTGATCTCTGCAGAGATCAGCACAGTAGCAGCAAGCAGCTGGTGCCCAAGGCTTCCCCCACCTCAGCACCAGGTCCCTATTCAGCCTTGCGCACCAGGCTAGCTGCTTGCTGCTACTGTGCTGATCTCTGCAGAGATCAGCACAGTAGCAGCAAGCAGCTAGCCTGGTGCGCAAGGCTGAATAGGGGCCCGACGCTGTGGTGGGGGCGAGGGAAGCCTCTGCAGGGAACAGCTGCTGTCCTCTGCAAAGGCTTGGCCGCCCACCACCCCAGGGTCGGGCACCTATTCAGTCTTGACCACCAGGCCAGCTGCTTGTTTTACCTGTGGTGAACTCTGCAGAAAGCCCCCCCAGCGTCGGCCATATAAACCAAGCTTAAATTTGTATTTATGGCCGAGGCCTGAGTAGTTGGTGCCACACCCCTAAGAACTTTGATATAAAAAGGAAAGAACAAAGATGGGGGTTTTTTTGGGGCACCTAATGACAAATCCAAAGCAATTTAGCAGTAAAAAAGTATTTTTAATCTTAGTAATATTTTAAAAGATTGATTCACATACAGTACAACCTCGGGGGTGTTGGGACGCACCAACTGTTCCATACGACCGCGGCGGACCCTGCAAGGACCAGTCACAAACACCTTGCCGATTCCTGGCGGGGGGGCACACGGGGGGGCAAGTGAAAACCTAGGGGGGGCTTTTGCCCCCCCTTGCCCCCCTGTAGCGACGCCATTATACTGAGCTTAGGGTAATGGGAGGACGCTAGTTTGTGTCCTCCCGTTACCCTAAGGAGAACTATGGGAAAAAACACTGACCCCATAGTTCTCCTTTAAATATGGAGTGGGTCTTTCCCCATGGCCATTAAATATGGAGTTGGTCTTCCCCCATGGCCATAATATGGAGTCGATCTTCCCCCATGGCCATTAAATATGGAGTTGATCTTTCCCCTTGGCCATTAATATGGAGTTGGTCCTCCCCCATGGCCAATAATATGTAGATGGCCTCCCTTTTTAGCTATAGCATCCTCCACTCTTCAAAGGAGGGTTTCCACAAGATTTTGGATAGTGTCTGTGGGAATTTGTGCTCATCTGTGACATCAGGTACTGATGTTGTGTGAGAAGACCTGGCTCACCATTGGCATTAAAATGCATCCCAAAGGTGTTCAGTAGGGTTGAGGTCAGGGATCTGTGCAGGACACTGGAGTTCCTCCACACCAAGCTGGTAAAACCATGTCCTTATGGAGCTGGCACAGTACACACGGGACAGTCATGGTGGAACAGAAAAGGTCCTTCGCCAAACTGGTATCACAAGGTTTGAAGAACACTATTGTCTAAAATTACTTTGTATGTTGCACCAGTAACAGTACCCATCACTGGAAACACCTGAACTCAATCATTTAGAGTCGTTTGCAAATACTTTTGGCCCTATAGGTAATTGTGGTGGTTAGGGGTCCACAAACGTTTGGCCATTGGCAGATAAAGCTTAGCACTTCCTTCTGGTGTTCTCTCCCGCCCTGACCTTCCCACTTCCTTTTTGGCACATCACTACTGATAGGCTGCTTTTTCGGCCAACAGGAATGTGTGCGAGTGATAACATACACTGAGTGGCCAGATTATTATGACCACCTGACGTTTGTAGGCAAATTAGCTATAATTTGGCGCTGAAGTTGCTAGAGGGCCAGACCATTATAAATAGGGGGCAGGTTGTTTACCACGACAGTAGAAGTGATTTGTTTCTGAAGATACCGGGAAACAACGCAATTTAACAGCCTTTGAACGCGGGATGATTGTTGGCGCTCGGAGCCATGGAGCGAGTCCTAGCAAAACAGCAGAATTCGTTACATGTTCAGGAGCGGCTTGGGGAGGGGGGGGGTCATAATAATCTGGCCACTCAGTGTACAGTGTATACTGTATACTGAAGTCATTCTCCTTTAAAGAGGTTAACCTAGTGATGGCACAGTGTATAGAGACCTGGTTATGGTCTTAGGCGTTCAACAGATATGTAGTTAGGAGAGCCTAGTAAAAATGGTCTTGTAGCTGGGTAATCAGTATAAAATGTTTATTGATTAAGAATGTTTATTGATCGAGAAAAAGCCCACCACTTCTTGGGGGCTTAAGCAGATGATTTGTAATTAAACCTGGATGAGATTTAACTGCAGGCCTGTTATGGGGCTTAATAGAGCTGAAGTGTCTGTGTATCCTCGTGGAAATGAAAGTGGTTGACTGATAGGGTTAACCTGCTCTCAATCTATTTATTATGATAAGACTCAGGGGCCTGTTCACTAAAGGGTGAAGAGTTTGGAGAAGGCCGGAGAAGTGAACAATCTAGGCCAAAATAGCTGATTTGGAAAAATTCTCCAATTCAGCTCACTTTCCAGTTCAGCTATGTTGCCCTAGATCAGGGGCGTCCCGAGGCTGGTGACACCCGGAGCGGTAACCGAGTGTCACCCCGCCGAGACGTCACTGCGCATGTGCGTGATGTCACCACGCGCGTGCACGATGACATCGTCGCGCACGCGCGGCAGTATTCTAATATCTGCCGGCGGCCATCTTGGTGATGGACGCCGGCAGAGAGAGGAGGGGACAGTCACCCGGCGGAATAAGGTATGCCGCCGGGTCCCCTCCCCTCTCCTGATAATGTTGGGCATTCGGTCCATGACCGAGCGTCCTCCAATGATGTCACCCGGGTGCGGGCCACACCCCCGCACCCCCTTGTGACGCCACTGCCATAGATTGTTCACTTCTCCAAAGCCTTCACCCTTTGTGAATAGACCCCTCAGTGTTAGTACTGTTATGGATCAAAGTAGAGCTGCATTTAAAGGAGAACTATGGGGTCAGTGCTTTTCCCCATAGTTCTCCTAAGGGTCACAGGAGGACATACACTAGCATCCTCCCGTGACCCAAAGCTCAGTATACCGCGAGCTACAGCTCGTGGCATACAGTGAGAGCGCCACAGCCGGGCTGGATCCCGACATTACTGATGATATCCACCCAGCTGCGTGAGTGGCAGCTGGCTCTGCCTATCTAGAGGCAGAGCCAGCTGTGCCCGCCCCCTCTCCCGTCCGTTCTGTCAGTCAGCGCTGGAGGATCGGAGTGGGGGAATCCCGGGGAGGGGGGAATCCCTGCAGGGAGCTGTGAGTGACAGTCACGGCACTCTGCAGGGACATGATCGAGAAGTGAGAGAACGCCGGTATGTGTTCGCTCACTTCCCGATCTACTGAGCCGACGTGTGACAGTTTCATTGTCACACGTCGGCTCGAACTATGAGACTTATTATCACTATTAAGTAAGCATTGGCAGCCTCATTTAGATTTCTAGTCTATCGTAAAAGAAAACATTTACATACTATGACATGCCAAAGGTTTTTTGGACAGAAGCCTATGGGAAGTTTGTGAGGGTTTGCGCCCCGCCACCTCCGCCTGTCCAGTGATCTGCTGTGCTCAGTGCCTCTGATCTCCTCTCCGGTGTCAGAATGCAGGAAGTGATGTTTATTACATCACTTCCTGCATTCAGCTGTCATTCCCGGCTACAAAAGTCAGGGAGAAGCTGGTGAAGCAGATCTCTGCTTCATCAGCGTCTTTGGGGGTCCCTAGGTGACATTAGGGATCTGAAAGACCCCTGATGTCTCCATAAAGAGGACCTGTCACTTAAACTGGCTATCACATAGGGCAGTGGTGGCGAACCTTGGCACTCCAGCTGTGCCAAAACTACAAATCCCAAGATGCATCTGCCTCTGGGAGTTATGTCTGTGGCTGTCAGAGCCTTGCAATGCCTCATGGGACTTGTAGTTCCAAAACAGCTGGAGTGCCAAGGTTCGACCATCACTGACATAGGGGGCTTCTTAGTCCCTTATGTGATAGCAACACAATTAAGTGTAAAAAAAGTTTAATACAATTAAAAAAGCATAAAAAAGTAAAATCCCCTGCCCCCACATACACACGCAAACATCCATCGCGGTGCACCTACGTGCAAAAATGACGATTGCGCCCATTGTGCTGCACACGTTACATATCATCGCGAACGTCGCAGTCCCAGATAGCAAGCAATTGTGCTGCAAGTTTGAAAATGACTCGCTAAACTCTTGCAGACTTGCCAAGCTTCACAATTTTGTTGCACAATTACAGCAAGTCTGCATTGCAAGTCTCCAGACCAGCGAGCTTGCAGAGCTCTTGCTAAGACCTGCAGGACTCTTGCTGTAGACTTGCCAAGCAAATTTGCTACAAATTCAAAAAGTGTCAACTGGAACTTGTGCTGCGAGTGTTCTGCAAGTCTACGACCTGCCAGGAATGTGTGCAGCAAGTTAACAAAATTACAATTTAACCCTGACACAAGTTTGTGGCAAGTTTTCCTTGCTATCTGGGGTGAGAGCAATCATTTTAGGGCCATCCATCACTGCTAACACTAAACTGATGAGCGGTAAAAGCTTTTAAATCATCGCCTATGGCCAATTTTGAGTGTGGTAGTTTTTTTGCGATTTTGCAGGCGCGCACAATTTTAAGGCTTGACATGTTTGGTGTCTATTTACGTGACATGACCCCCGTCTTTTATATTTTACCCCCAAAAAATGGGGTAATAATAAATGTTTCATAACATAACGTAGGGAAAATAGGGGGGGGGGGGGGATTCCTAAATTTTCAGTACTTTTTTCATTATATAGTAAAAAATAAAACCCCCAGTGGTGATTAAATACCAAATACCACCAAAAGAAAGTTCTATTTGTCCCCAACAAATGGTAGAAAATTCATTTCAGTACAGCGCTGCATGACGGAATAAACGTCAGTCAAAGTACCGCAGCGCTGAATACTGAAAAATGGCCGGGATAGGAAGGGAGTTTAAGGGGGATAGGAAGGTCAGCAAGTGGTCAAAATGCTTTGATGTGTGGATGTCAATCTGGAGGAGTGGGCATTCCCATGCTGGCTCTATTTGCATGCAGACCACCCTAGGTAAGGTCCACATGCCCATGATTGAAAAGCATGGAATCCAATAATTGATGGGGGAACGGTCTGAGCTCTGCTGCACTCAGATTGAAACCGGAGCTGCAAACATTTGCGTATTTCTTATCTGCTTGGAGATCGGTTTTAAAGCAAGCAAAACATTGTAAACACGCCTGGGGATTGGGGCCCATGCAATTCAAACTCCGCTGTGCACCTGCTGTCCCATAATAGAGTGTCAGAGAATCTAAAGTATGATTTAGAGTGTGGGCAGAGGGAGGGGGGAACGTCCCAGCAGAGCTTATATGAACAAGAATTTACTCTTAAACATCCACCTAGAAAGTCAACAGGGAGCTCCAGCGTTGGGCAGACCTCTGCTGGATTTTTATAGACCTCCTTCTGCAACTTTCACTGTCCCCTCCCTGTGTGACACACCACATGCACCATAAACCATAGACATGTCACCTAGTGGTGATTCCCCAATGTTTGCTCAGCAAACCGGTGCCCGTGGGCCAAGTTATACAGCCGGGGCCGAGTTTCTGAGCAGTGTGTTTGTACAGGGATTCTGTGCTGCTGTCTCAGCGAGGGTGTTGGCAATATAGGATTTATAAAAGAATGAAGAGCAGAGGCCAAAGCAGCCACCGATACCATTAATCATACAAGGTGCTCTATCATTCACACAAAGGAAGGGAGGGATAGAAATGACGATTTCTGCATAGAGGAATTCCTCGAGAAACACCCATCAGTCTTCTGCGAGAAGTCAAAGTTGACCTACATGTTTGTTGATGGTCATTAGAGCATAGCTCCGTCCACCCAAAACTTTTTGCCGTGAAGAGTTAGAGCCTTTGATAATGTTTTTGTTGGTGTCTGCGCGTTCTTGTGTCAGTGACAACCACATTCCTCCTTTATTTGAATGGGCGTCATAGGGACAGGTAGTAAGGGAGCAGATAGGATAGGAGTAAAAACTTCAATAATATGTAACAGTTTCTCATGTTAAAAAAAAATGGTTGGCTTTAAAAAGGATGAATCTGTAAACTGCTTTTTGAATTAAAGGTGCACTCCACCCGGACATTGAAGTTTTAAAGGAGAACTATGAGATGAGTGATTTCCACTCACCTCATAGTTCTAGCCGACCTGTGACAATGAGACTGTCACAGGTCGGCTCAGTAGATCGGGAGGTGAGCGAACAGATACCGGCGTTCGCTCACCTCTCGATCCTGTCACGGCTCTCTGCCATGACAGGGGAGGGGCTGGATTCCCCCCTCCCTGCTCCGATCCGCCAGCGCTGACTGGCGGAACGGACGGGGGAGGGGGCGGGTACAGCTGACTCTGCCTTTAGATAGGCAGAGCCAGCTGTCAGTCACGCAGCTGGGTGGATTCCGGCACAATTGTCGGGATCTGCTTCAGCAGCGGCATACCACGAGCTACAGCTCGCGGTATACTGAGCCTAGGGTGATGGGAGGACGCTAGTTTAGCCTAAGGAGAACTATGGGGAAAAGACTTAACCCCATAGTTCTCCTTTAAACTAAGGTGCCCTAGCTTCCATTCAGTTTTTGATCTTCAACCTGGTCAGATGGCTCATCTGGTAAAACTTAGTAATTGATGGCATGGTCTTCTGAATGGACTTCATTCGGGGTCTATGTAAATGTAAAAAAAAAAGTTCCACCCTCTTCTTTCCCGGAGAGGGTGGGTGCATAGCAAGGAGTTACACAAGAAGGGGCTGCCCAGAAGCACACACAAGAAACGTTCTGATTTTTACTAAACTCGGGTTATAGGTAAACTGGATGGAATGTCTGTTCTAAAGTGACATCCTTAAAGCCTTGAAGCTTTAATGTTGGATTCTGTAACTGTACACACACACACACACACATATCTACCTTCCTTTCACTTGCCCAGCTATTCATTCATGCATGAAAATAAAGAGGGGCATTGCAAGTTCCAAGTCTTAACTTGGAGGACTACATGTGACACCACTGTAATGGCCAAGCATCATGCTGTCATGTAGGAGGGAGGGGAGGGAGTCATATGCTCTTCCAATCTCCACCAAAGTGAGGGAAACCCCCTCTTACACAGTTACTAGAACATGTGTCACCTTAGGAAGACTTAAACCTAATTCCTGTTATGCTGAAGTTTGGATCTCCCATCACTTTCTGTCCCCATAACAATGGCCACCGGGTCAATAAAGACAGCAAAAAGAGCTCAGCGACAAATAATGGCCATATATTTGTCACCTTGGTATCACATCCAGGAAGGGGTCCTCTATTTAACCATGTATCAGTGTTGTCATGTAGGACGGAGGGGAGGGAGTCATATGCTCTTCCAATCTCCACCAAAGTGAGGGAAACCCCCTCTTACACAGTTAGTAGAACATGTGTCACCTTCGGAAGACTTCAACCTAATTCCTGTTATGGTGAAGTTTGGATTTCCCATCACTTTCTGTCCCTATAACAATGACCACCGGGCCAATAAAGGCAGCAAAAAAAATCTCAGTTCCAAGAAATAGCCATATATTTGTCACCTTGCTATCACCTCCAGAAAGGCCCTGAGAGGATACATCAGAGGATACAATGTCCTTTCCTATCTTTTTTTGCTCTGACCATTTTAGCCTTTTGACCTCAAAACATTTCTGAGGTCCATTGGTGATGTGTTGTCTATTTCCTGTGGTGGAGCTATAACACGGTGTTACCGTAAGCTGAGCACCCAATTATTGGGCACATGGGTATGGTGCTGGATGGATGGTGCAGGAAAATCTCACAGGGGTTCTGACTCCTTCACACTTAAAAAAAAGCTTTAGATAAATTTTTAATAACTTGGGAGCTCCTTCACAGAACAATATCAGCCTATTAAAGGTGGCTATGTCTTCGTAGTAAGAGCGGCGTGCCTGAGTGAGCCACTTAAAGCCAACAAGAGGTGAACATAATTTTTTTTTATTACAGGCTCTCAGTAACACCAAATTATATATGCAGTGTATATATATATATACTGCATAATGTATATATATAAAGATATATAGATATGTAACCACTGCACTGTTTATTGAAGAAACATGTTATACACTAATGAAACAATTTACAAGGTCA
This sequence comes from Nanorana parkeri, assembly GCF_000935625.1. Classification (NCBI taxonomy): domain Eukaryota; kingdom Metazoa; phylum Chordata; class Amphibia; order Anura; family Dicroglossidae; genus Nanorana; species Nanorana parkeri. The sequence goes on along the minus strand of NW_017307931.1, from coordinate 17,055 downwards.
GCCATGAAGAAGGTAAACCATTCCATGCTCCTCCAACACAATAACGTTGGCCGTGTAGATAAATGAGATGTTTGCATACAATAAACCTTGTCTGAAAATACCCCGACTATAGGGTGACTCACGGAGAGTGTGTTTGAGGTGTAGGAGGATCCACTGGGTGTTACGGCAAATTCCATTGACACCTGTGTAACCTGCAGATTTCTTTCTATTTTCACTGGTAACCCTCTTTGTGTGAGAACAAATATCAGTATCAAATGAATTGTTGACACTGAAATATATCTATCACTTGCTCTTATTCAGAACATAACATAGACATGAACTGACCGTCAAACAAAAGAAAAGAAGGTGAAAGCGCACTGTAGTGTGTATATACTGTATAAGGGATAAACAGCTTATTGAAAAGTCATCAGGGTGCATAGAGGAGGAAGCGTTGGAAAAGCAGGTGGTCCTGCAGCTCCTGGTGGTAGAGAGTATCCTGCAACTGTACCAAGAAGGCACTGCAGCTTCTTCCTGTGAGATTTGGGCTATGGATACGTGTGAAGGGTAAAAGTTAGTTAATATACTTACCTTCCTCCGATTTCCTCCCGAGGTGACGGGGCAGGGTTGGAGTCACCCTCCTTCCCGCCAGATCTCGGAGATTGTTGAGTACCTCAAATTTCATGAGAAGACAATCCTTCATGCTTCGGCGTCTTCTTGCGTAATTTTGGTTACTCAGCATTCCCGGGGATCTTGCCGGCAGGAGGATGATGTCACAGGTGGTGCATTAGCCTAAACCTACAAGCCGTGGCCAATTATGGGGCTATACATCTTATCACCTGACTGTCTGCTTCTTTGGGAAGGACACACATAGTGATGAGCCTAGGTGACTAAAGATTCCACACCACTGAAGAAATCATTCCCAAGGAAGCTGTCAGCTACCTGATTTGAGACTCTGGTGATGGGAACAGAGTCCAAGTAGACAGCGAGTGGCATGGGTGCCAGTGGTGACAACACCGTGCAAGCTGAAATCCAGGTGCTGTAGTAGAACCGGGCAGAATTCGAAATCCAGGTCAACGAACCAAGGTCACACCAATCGAACAGGTACAGTACACAGGGATGAGGCAAAGGCAAAGTCCAGTAAACAATCCAAGGTCAGGGCCCGGCGGCAGGCAAGAATGGTCAAGGCAGATCTGGGTCCAAGTAAACCAGGCAGGTAAATCACAGGACACAGGAACTCAGGAGAGCTGAAGATAATTCAGCAATATGCATGGAGGCAGGCAGGCTGAGCTTATATAGTGGGAATGATTAGGTCAGTGTGTCACTTCCTGTGCGCCGTTTGGAGTGCTATTTCGCAGCCGGTCCGTCCCCCGGGGGCTGAATAACCCAAATTTTGTAAGAAGGTGATGAAGCAAGGTGAGGATTGTCTTATTGTGAAATTTGGGCTACTCAACATTCTCCAAGATCCGACGGTAAGGATGGTGACACCTCTGAGGTAGCGAACAGAATGACGGAACAGAATACTTAGCCGACCGTTTTGGCAATTCAATCACTGCTGTTCGGCCCCTTGGAAAATAGGGGTGAACAGCAGGGAATGAACTGCCGAACGTTGGCCAGATGTTGCATTTGCTGAGGCGAACCGGTTCTTCCATCTGGTTTGGCCCAAGCGTGCTGAGGCTGAGCGGCCGAGTTGAAGGGAGGTGAAGTCAGCCGAATGTAGCTGATGTACGGCTAAGAATAGCTGTGCAGGGCTGCAGCGAATAGCCGAAAATGCTTCGGCTCACTTCACTTCGACCCGGGTATTCATTCAGCTGCCTTCGCCAGCTTAGTAAATAACCCCTTTAAAAGGAGAACTATGGGGTTAAGGCTTTTCCCCATAGTTCTCCTTAGGGTAACGGGAGGACACAAACTAGCGTCCTCCCGTCACCCTAGGCTCAGTATATAGTTAGCTGTAGCTCGCGGTATACTGAGACGCCGCAGCTAAAGCGGATCCCGACAATTATGTCTGGATCCGCCCAGCTGCATGACTGACAGCTGGCTCTGCCTATCGAGTGCAGAGCCAGCTGTACCCGCCCCCTCCACCGTCCGTTCCGCCAGTCAGCGCTGGCGGATCGGAGCGGGGAGGGGAGAATCCAGCCCCTTCCCTGTCACGGCAGAGAGCCGTGACAGGATCGAGAGGTGAGCGAACGCCGGTATGTGTTCGCTCACCTCCCGATCTACTGAGCCGGCCTGTGACAGTCTCATTGTCACAGGTCGGCTAGAACTATGAGGATGAGTGAAAAGCCCCTCCCCCATCATAGTTCTCCTTTAAGGTCACTTTTCTGCAACGGATGTTCGTTCGTAATTATTGTGTCGCTCATCCGAAATTCAAACAAAAATTGTGATTCGCACCATTGAAATGAATTGACTTTCGGACCAGAAAGACGAAATAACAAAAAATCTGTAATGAAACAAAAATAATTTTTGGCCGGCTTAAATGTCTAGTATCCATGTAACTAAAAAGAAACGTTTCACACTGGATTACTACACAGATCTGGAAGAAATTCACGAAGCTCACCAAGCTTCAGGAAAAACACACATGACTCTTGTATGTAGCCAATATTTGCTCATCCGGCATTCAATTTTAAACCCAAGACCCCAGTGCTGTAAGGCTAAAGCCTTTAATGGTTACCATTACTAGGCTGCCAGTAATACATTTCTGAATATGAAAATGTCAAAAATTATATTTACAGTAAACTGATTGTACAGGGAAATGACATAGCCTGAACCCCTGCCACATCCTATCCATGTCCTCCGGACAGGCCCGGCGCTACCGCAAGGTAAGTCAGACGGCCGCCTTACGGCGCTGCAGGGTGAGGGCGGAAAAAACAGGGCATTTTGACAAATACTTGTATTTGTCAAAATGCCCCGATGTTTGCGCTATGTTTTTTTTCACTTACCTTCGGTGCGGGAGAGCAGCGGCGAGTCAGCGCTGGTCCGGTGGGAGGAGCTCCAGGTGGGGTCCTAATTTAGCTGGCCGGCGACTGCCTGAGGATCCCTAAAGCAAAACAAACGACAAACGCACTCAACAATTTGTTACCAGTTGTACAGTAAGGTGCACACGAAATGGGCTTTGATGCCTTTCTACTGCCTGAGGATCCCGACACGCGCGGCACCTCAGGCAGTCGCCGGCCAGCTAAATTAGGACCCCACCTGGAGCTCCTCCCACCGGACCAGCGCTGACTCGCCGCTGCTTTCCCGCACCGAAGGTAAGTGAAAAAAAACATAGCGCAAACTTTGGGGCATTTTGACAAGTACAAGTACTTGTCAAAATGCCCTGTTTTTACAGGGGGTCGGGGTCGGGGAGGGGGGGTGCAAAAATGCTCCTTGCCTGTGTAGGCACGAATCCTAGCACCGGCCCTGCCTCCGGAGCACACGTTGCCTGATCTACGTGTATCTGGCTATCTCCAGGTGATTAAAGCAGATTAACACTCCCTCATGGGAAATCCTAACATTGCAAAACCTTTTCAGGATTAAGAAAGTGACAACAGTGATTTGAATGAATCAAAGTGATGTCAGAGCTTTGGCTTGGGTGTGATCTTCCCTGTTGAAGCTCTTCACCTTCACACCAGCTTAATGGGGACTTCCGGTTTGTTACTGTGTTGCTTTCTAGACAGCAATACCAAAAGTGATATAAAT
>NW_017307931.1:827-12939 GCF_000935625.1 Nanorana parkeri | reverse complement strand
TATGCGTATGTTCGAGCTATTTAATGGAATTGAATACCGGAGTATTGTTTGCTGTTCTTAACTGCTACCATGGAGCAGAATTGGAGGTCATGTGTGGGTCATGTGACCCTAAAGCAGAATTTTCTGCGCCCACTGCACACTCCTGAACACAAATACTCTCTAAACCTAATACACGCTTTCTTTGCACAACTACAAACAGTTGGAGACCTAGGAGACACTCTGAGATTTATTACAGACTCCATCATGCATCCAGGGTTAATTTCAGTGCTGGCCGGGATGAACAGAAGCTTTGAGGGGAATTCATCTACGGTACTGAGACAGCTAAACAAATGCTCCTCATTGCACAGCCTGCAAAGGCGGATCTGTGATAAGTAACAAGGATTCTGAAGCCTCCTTCTGTACGTTCTTCTTGGTTGGACATGACACAGGGGGCATAAGATCAGTGTCAGCAGCAACCTCTGCAATACCTAATGATACAGTACTGGATTTGTGTTATGGTCACATGCAACCCCTATAATGGGCAGCACAGTGGCTCAGTGGTTAGCACTTCTGCCTTGCAGCGCTAGGGGTGCCTGGTTTGAATCCTGGTCAGGACACCATCTGCAAGGAGTTTACATGTTCTTTCTGTGCCTGCAGGGGTTTCCACCCATGTGCTAGCAGGTTAATTGGGCCCTATATGTGCATGTGAGATAGGGACCTTAGAGTGTAAGCTCCTTGGGGGCAGGAACTGATGTGACTGTGCACTATGTAAAGCACTGAGTGATTTGTCAGTGCTATATAAATACCTGTAATAAATAATGGGGCCCCCATCCACTCCCAGACTGCGATGGATATTGTTATGCCACTGCTTGGTGCTGACATTGCTGGCAGGGTACCGGTTAACCTCTGCCCAGCACTATCAAATGTACAAAAAGCTGCAAAAGCTCCCCCGAGCAGCATAATGATTGATAAGTGTCCTCCAAAAAGTCACATCGCAGCTGCAGTAGTATGTAAAATTTTAGTAGCCTGCCAAGTCCTCATCAACCAGAGGAAGAAAAGTATCCAAATGTGACACTGAGAGCTGCAGATGTACAATATTGGAGCTGCAGAGGGATCATTAGGGCCCCTCCAGTTCGAATCTCCTATTTGCCGGTAAAGCCATCTGCATACCCAGGGCCGTCTGCATACAGAGATTTATCTTTCAAATAATGGGATCCTTAGGATTGCCTTTAGGTGTATAAGCCGCTGAAGTTAACACATGGCAGGTTTGATCATGGAACATTGTTGGCTTCTTTTGCAAAACAATTTAAAAAAACACTGCGGCCCCACAACAATTTTTGTGTGTGTGTGTGATTGCAGACACTAGACACAAGGCTGTACTAAAATGAAAATGTTATGTCGGTAGAGAATGGCCCATCTGTAAGAAGCAATATATAAAAGTACATTTTGGCATTGACCACAGGGCTTGTTCACACCAAATGCAGACCAGATCTGCATGAGTTTCTGCACACGCAGTGCAGTGGGTTGTGCCGCGTTTTTGCCGCGTTTTTGATGCGTTGCGGGCCGTTTAGAATGGGCTTTTGGTGCGTTCAAGGGCGTTTGCATGCATTTTTTATGCCTTTGCATGCGTTCCAGAGCAGGTAAAATAGGGCTTGCTGCAGTTTTTTTTACATGCTCTGGAACTGAACGCCGCCGTGTGAGCTAGAGCCCAAAATACCATTGGAATACATTGGACGCAGTTTTGATCCGGTCTGTTACTGCTCTGCTCTGCTCCTGCAACGCGCTTGTTGTGAACAAGGCCTTAGGCCCCTAAGCGACTTATTGCGTGATTTCCGCCGCCATATCGCGCATTTTTGCCGCGCGATATGGCAAGAAGTCGCCGGCCAATACTATTCAATGGAGCGGTTTTAGCTCCATGTCGCTCGTCGCTGTTGCTCCAGCAGGACCCTTTTTTCGTCTGACTTTGCGCGATTCTGCTATCTTTTAATGGAGCCCGACGGTGAAGGTCGCGATACCGTCGCTGGATCGTCGCCGGACGTCGCCCCGAACAGTCGCGCTATCCCCGGGCCGTGCGGATCCGCCGCTAAAGGTCAGTCGCTCAGTGTGAATGGGGCCTTAGGGTTTAAAAAGTCATTCTTCTCTTGCACATTGTAACAAATTAAAGAATCAAACGTCATCACTCAGTATAGAATGTTTCCTTTTCAAGGAGTGGTTGTTTTTTTTTTTTTGACATATTTATTTTGTCACGGATCTCTCTTCTCATTTATTTTTATTTTTTAATCTCCTCTTGGCTCACGCTGTTGACACAAAGCTTGCCCAAAGCACGCATGTCGTTTGTTTTTGAAGACATAAAATTAATTAATCAGAGGAAATAAAAAATGGACGGACTTTTTCTGTGACCGGCTTGCAGGACTGGTTTGGCCACCCTGCCTCATTCCTGCCCCGAGGTGCTGACATAACAGACTCCTTGACAGGTGGAAATTTTTGTTTATGGTTCTGCCCATAGAGCTTTGCCTTGGATCCTTTCACAAACTGTTCACTCCTGCCCTGCGGACAAAGATTTAGCTCACGGCCTTATTAGCACGCAAATCACAGTTTTCTACCTGAGAAGAGGTTCAGATTTAAACTTTGGGCCCCCAGGGATATCAAGGGAACAAGCCAGGGTTACACCTCTGTGTATAGGGAGGTGCATGGCAGGGTGCCTCTAGAAGAAGCCCACCATGCTCTAGTGGATGGCTGGGCTGGAACTCAAAGTAGGTGGCATAATAGGGCGTAGTTGCATCAACATTAATGGCTGCATGTTAGCTGAGGAAGCAGGACAGTTAGAAGGTAGTTTAAAGCACTGGGAGGAGGGAAGTATGTGGGACTAAAAGAGAGACAGTTTGTAGGACTGGCAGGGAGCAAGGTTAGCGAAATTTATGGTAGGACAGATTGCAGGACTGGGAGGGTGGGGGGGGGCAGGTTGAGGCATTTGGAGAAGAATAGTTTACAGGACTGGAAGGGGGCAGTTTGCAGGACTGGGGTGGTAAGAAGTATACAGTATTGGGAGGGGGCAGATGAAGTATTGTTGGGTAGTTTGTAGAATTGGAAGGGGGGAGGTTTACAGGTGTATAAAGTGGGCAGTTTATAGGACTTGGAGGATAGTTTTCTGGACTGAGAGGGGCCAATTTGAGGCTTTGGTGGAGGACAATTTGTGGGACTTGGTATGTTTAAGGCATTGGTGAGGGACAGTTTGCAGGACTAGGAGGAGCACGTCCCAAGTTTGGGCGGAGGGCAGCTTGCAGGACTGGGAGAAGGGAAATTTGCAGGACTGGTAAGGGGCAAGTTGCAGGACTGGGAGTGGCAGTTTGCAGGACTGGGATGAGGGCAGTGTGCAGGACTGGGAGGGTAGCAGTTTGCAGGACTGGGAAGATGGCAGTTTGCAGGACTGGGATGAGGGCAGTGTGCAGGACTGGGAGGGTAGCAGTTTGCAGGACTGAGGAGAGGGCAGTTTGCAGGCCTGCAGGACTGGGAGGGTAGCAGTTTGCAGGACTGGGAAGATGGCAGTTTGCAGGACTGGGATGAGGGCAGTGTGCAGGACTGGGAGGGTAGCAGTTTGCAGGACTGGGAAGATGGCAGTTTGCAGGACTGGGATGAGGGCAGTGTGCAGGACTGGGAGGGTAGCAGTTTGCAGGACTGAGGAGAGGGCAGTTTGCAGGCCTTCGGAGAGGGCAATTTGCAGGACTGGGAAGAGGGCAGTTTGCAGGATTGGGTGGAGCCCAGTTTGCAGGGCTGGGATGAAAGCAGTTTGCAGGATTGCAAGGGTGGCAGTTTGCAGGACTGGGGAGAGGGCAGTTTGCAGGACTGGGGGGAGTAGCAGTTTGCAGGACTGGGAAGGTGAAGTTTGCAGGACTGGGATGAGGGCAGTTTGCAGGACTGGGAGGGTAGCAGTTTGCAGGACTGGGAGGGTAGCAGTTTGCAGAACTGGGATGAGGGCAGTTTGCAGGACTGGGAGGGTAGCAGTTTGCAGAACTGGGAAGATGGCAGATTGCAGGACTGGGATGAGGGCAGTTTGCAGGATTGGGATGAGGGCAGTTTGCAGGATTGGGATGAGTGCAGTTTGCAGGATTGGCAGGGTGGAAGTTTGCAGAACTGGGAAGATGGCAGATTGCAGGACTGGGATGAGGGCAGTTTGCAGGACTGGGAGGGTAGCAGTTTGCAGAACTGGGAAGATGGCAGATTGCAGGACTGGGATGAGGGCAGTTTGCAGGACTGGGAGGGTAGCAGTTTGCAGAACTGGGAAGATGGCAGATTGCAGGACTGGGATGAGGGCAGTTTGCAGGATTGGCATGGTGGAAGTTTGCAGGACAAAAAAAAAAGCAAAATGGGAAGCACTGAATGCATTTTTAGATAGATAGATAGATAGATAGATAGATTTATTTGTCACATACACAATCGTACAAGTATGATATGCAGTGAAATGCTTACACGACTGCAAAAAGAAGAAAGAAAGAATAAATTTCCAGCACCGCTTGCTGTAGATCGAATTCAGGTCAGGGAGTTTAGTTTGGATGATTCTCTCAGCTGCTCGCACCACCCTCTGAAGAGCTCGTCTGTCCTGCACGGTGCTGTTCCCAAACCAGGTAGTGGTGTTTCCCATCAGGATGCTCTCTATGGTGCAGGAATAAAAATTTCTAAGCACCCTAGCGGGCAGTCTGAAGTCCCTTAAGCGTCTTTTTAGTCTTTTTAGTCTTGGAGGAGGTACTCACCAGCCAAGCGCTCTTAAGTTGTGCAGTGCGCCATTTTGAAGATGTTTTTACATATTATCACTACTAAAAAAAAATACCTTTTCATGAGATATAAACATTTTCCTTACGTAAATGCCTTCATGGGCGCCTCTCCATACCATGTTCCTATGCATTTTGGGGCTTCAGTATCTTCATCACCTGTAATACATTAGCGAGCGCTAAAAGTATTTGACCCAATGTAGCATTGTGCACACCTTGACGCCCAAAACATGCGATTTGAGATATTCGGGTGGACCTAGTCCGGTGGCCTGACTTCAGAACTGTACTGGAGGAGGTATGTAAAGTACAGGTTGCATAAACCTAATTAGTGGAAAATGCTATTTGACTTGTTTTTTAGTGACAGCCAAAAAACAAGCCGATGGGACAAACAGTGCTTCAGCTATTTAAACGATCCCCTTTCTATGATCATTCATCTACAGTTGTACATTCCAAAGTAAAACCGAGTTTAACCTGTTTCAGGACCTTACAGCCGCCGGCAGATGGATCGTTATCAGTAATCTGCATTTTTTTTTTCTTGGAATAAAAGCAGGCCTCATTTTCTAAAGTATATACACACACGTTGGGTCACGGATCGTGCGTGGACAATATTCAAGGAATATTCTCAAGGAATTTACTATGCCCCTGCAATGCGCTAACAAATGCGCTTTGCTATGTCCACCTGCCACGATGTACCCAACATAATAATGGGATTTTCTGTAATGTCTCTCCAACCACTGCTGGCATTTGAGAACGCGTAGGAATGGAACTGCATCAAGCGTGCACAATGCAACCTTCTCTTTCTAATTCCCTCAGTTGGATGCCTCATTCACTTTCCTTAATTTTGCATCACTTATTTTTTTTTAGGCATTAATGTAGTGCCAATAACTCACACTACACTATACACAGTGTACATTAGCGTTCATTGTAAGGTCCCGGCCCCAACGGAGCTTACAATCTACGGGCCCTAGCTCACATACTAGGGCCAATTTCAATAATAGAGTCAATTAACCTTCTAGCATGTCTTCCGAGTGCATAAGGAAACTGCAGTTCCCACAAAGAACCTACACAAGCTCAAGGAGAACACGCAAGGTGTGTCCTGGTTGGGAGGACCCCCAGTGTTGCAAGGCAGCTGTGCTAACCACAAAGCCGCTGTGCTTCTTATATGTTGAGCCCCAATATTGTTCTTTAAACTTCTGTGTTCTTCACTAGTGAGGTGGATTTAGCCTATTTACTCCTGAGGACCCCATCAGCGGTGTTACGATGTCACAATAAAAGACAGCAACTTGACCAGGGCTGGATTTCCCACAAGGCCCGGCCTTGGGGCAGCAGGGAGTAGAGGGGCAGCAGGGGTGTGGAATTCCTATCTCCTGATGCCCGGGACATGCAGTTCACTTGCACCGAGATCACTTGCATGCAGCCTGCAGGTCTGCCATTCTCCATGGCAGACCTGCAGGCTGGCGGGTTTGGCGGGTAGGGGGGCACATTGAGGAACCTGGCCTAGGGGAAAGCAGAGAGAGTAAATCCGGCCCTGAACATGACCGGTTTGTCGGGTGCACCTGGACTTCACTGGTGGATCATCAATATTACCTCCCTGAAGAAGCACCATGGAGGCTCACGTGACAGCGGAATGTGCAAATGGGTGTAGACAGGCTGACTGTCCTGGATTTGCTAGGACAGTCCCACATCTCTGTTTTATTTCCAGAAGATGCTGGGTCCTGGATTGTGTCCGTAGATCACAGCATCATGCTTAGGAACTCTAAAAAGAGTATTAGGTGTGGGATCGTGACCACAAGTTGGCGGTCCCCGCATATATAGAGCAGGGCCACCCAGTAAGTGGGCATGATCGGGGTGGGACTACCTGGAAGATGGGCGTATCAAGTGTAGGTCCTGGAGAAAGTGGGGTGGGGGGGCATGGACAGGGACATGGATGAAGATGATGGTAAGTATGGAGTGGGTGAGAGTCATGGGGGGGGTTTTAATACTTGAAAAACTAGAAAAAATGGTACATGCATGAATCTATAACCGGCCTTTATAGCAGGGCGCACATTGGGAAGGCTTACAACAATACAAAACACAAAAATTTAGAGGCCCCTTGCGCCAGGCTTGCCGCAAGAACTCTTCCTTAATAGAATTAAAGTGCACCCGACATAACACATCCCGTGGTGGAAGGTTGGCATGAATTGTTGCGCGGGCGCCCATGACTCGATGTACCCGGTCAAGTTCCATCTCAGACGCTGGGGGCTTATCCAGGTATTGGTTGAGAATCGTGAGACCGTGGAGCGAAGATCCCATCCCATTGTGGCTTCAGGGATGCCCCTCAGGCGTAAGTTGTTCCGTCTGTTGCGGTTCTCGCCATCATCTGATCTGAGAAATGCAGTGGTGATCTGGGTGCCCATGTCAGATTGGGCCGACTCCAGGGCCGCTACCCGCTGTGTGAGGGCAGTAGTAGATTCCTCCACTGTAGCTACCCGGCCATCTAGGTACGTCACCCTCTGCCCAATATCCTGAACCTCTTGCCTGAGGGCCGCCACTATTCGTGCGGCCATGTCCTCCAGGTCGCCTTTAGTGGTGAGGCGCGGGAGAATCTCCCTCCAGTCTCCTCCCTCGCTTACCTCGGTCCCAGAGCGGGCACCCGATTCGGCCACAGAGAGTTCCGGCGAGGGGATCGGTGATGGGCGCCGATCGCGAGGCAAACCCTCCACATCTACGGGCAGCGCTGTAACTTTCCCCCCGGGCCTTGGAAGGAGTGGGGCCTGCAGTCGCGGAGCGGGTAGACGCCATGTGTTGCGTATCCCCAGGTCGGCTCGAGGCCCCCGCTGGGACGAAGAAATTAGCCAGGTCAGACTGTCGGGACCTCCTGAGACACACCTGACTCCCCTGCACCCGAGACATCCAAAGAGACACGTCCTCACGTCGCCATTGGCAAGCGTCCCAAGGTTTTTAAACGGGAAAATTGAACTGTGACATATCGATAATCAGAAGTCATTTGTGAAATTCACGTGCTCAACCAAAATAACATTTGGATCATTAAAAAGCAAAACAAATACTAATAAAAAAATCTTTAACAGGTGACCTTAGCCTGACACCTGTCTTCTTATTGTTCAGCTTTGAACAATGACTTTTGAAGCAAATAAGAGCTCAAAGTTTAATTGTTTCTGTTCTCTTGATTGTTCAGATACAATACCATACATTATTAAAGGGCTTGGGGTTTAACACTTTGTTTAAGGGGTAATTTGCTAACATTGGTTCGGGTAGGAGCAGGCCCGGATTCCCCACAAGGCCACCGAGGCCCCGGGGCGGCAGCGCCGTGGAGTCCCCCGAAGCCCAGAACATGTAGTTCCGGGCGCCGGGCGGTAAGTGGGGAATCCGGCCGTTCGTTTACAAGTGATTGCGGCGATGTCGCCGCGATCACTTGCAATATGTGTGCAGTCCCCTCCCCCGCACCTACCTCTCTCCGCTGGTCTTCGGGACTCCGTCCTCCCCCGGCCGCCGAATCTCTCTCCTGTCCCTGCCGCCGATGCGGTGAGCAGAGCGGCAGGGTTAAAACTAAACCTGCCGCTCCGTGTACACAGTGAGAGGGGAGAGCTGTGCTGCGCTCTTCCCCTCTCACCTGTCAACGGAGTTCCAGCACAGTACTCTGCTGGAGCTCCTGTATTGGAGGTGGCAGGGTCGATAAAGAGAACCTGTCACCTCCAATTGCTATCACACAGGGGATTGTTTTCTCCTGTGTGGAAGTAATAAAGTTAAGTGAAATTTTTTTTTATAAATAATAACACAAAAATAAATAAAAATTAAAAAAAACAAGAAATAATAATTCATTTTAAAAAATAAAAAAAGTGATTAAAAAGTAAAAAAATAAGAAGAAGAATATTAAAAACAATAAAAAAATAATTATGAAAAATAAATCAACAATAAGATTGAAAATTATAAAAAAATAAATAAAACAAGCTAAAAATGTAAAAAAATTAATACAAATAAAAAAGTGATAAAAAAGTAAGAAAAAATTAAGAAAAACAATTAGAGCTAACCCTGCCGCCCCTGCCATCCGGTTCCATTCTCTCCTTGTGCAGGGTGTTTGGTCTTGTCTCCGCCCCCCTCCTGTAATAAAGACAGCTCACTGCTGCTTTCTCTCCTTGTGCAGGGTGACTGGTCTTGTCACTGCTTGTAAGGTACTCACCAAGAAACCAGTACGAGTATATGCACACACCATGCCACATGGCCCTGTCCTGAAGATTATGGGCAAACATGCTCTGACTAGTGTGTGTGCGCATGTTGGACTTTGTGCACATGGATGAGTACACAGAAATATGTTATTGTGGTGTTAGCATTGAAAATTCTGCACACAGATATTAGCGTGGTGTGCATGTCCCAGAACGTGTGCTCATTAGTGACAGATGGCCTATAAACCAGTGTGAGCACTGAGCCAGTTGATGACTGGTCTTCAGCTCCTGCCTGTGTTCATGTTGCCCGATTCTGTGATTCCGCTGACCTGTGTTTGACTCTGGCTTACGTTCTCGACTCTGCTTCTGATTAACAAATTGGCACCTTGTGTATTGCATCTGATTCTTCTTTGTATGACCCTGGCTTGTGACCTTGACTCCGGTCCTGATGTTCACGTGACTCCATTTGGGTCTCCATTTGCAACCTTAGCTCAATGCTGAAGCCCTTCGTGGCAGCTCCATCTCTTAGCTTCATGTTGCTGCTCCAGTCTTCTGCCCGGCCCTAGCATTATGGTCTTCAGGTCATAGCACTCAAGTTCCAGTACAGAATCTGCTCAGCCACTGGTACTCGGGCTTCCCTGTTTCTTCACTCCTCCTGTCCCCACCCCCAGGGAATCCAGACAAGTGGTACAAGGGTAGCCCCCTGTTCAGATTGGCCACCATCCAGCTATGTGACACTGCTACATTTACAAGAAATTAAGTGGGTTTGCAAAGGCATTTGATGCACACAAAGTGGATTTATGGCTATTGAGGAATACATTTACATTAAAGTTTTTCTGCCTGGAGTTCAGCTTTAAGTATGTCAAGGGTTCATTTCTAAGGTTAGGCTAATGAACAAGTGCACCTTTAGACAAAGTGCACAAGTTTTTCTTGATCCCCTACCCTGATCTGAACCTGCCCCCGCCCTTCTCTCCTGGTGTCATAGAAGCCTATGGAGTTTTAATGTGCAGGTGTGGACAGCAGAGGGAGCATTGCAATACTGGAATGTATACAGTAGAGGAACCATGCCCATAGGATCTGGGGAAGTACGGATCTGCGGAGGGGGAGCATGGGATCCTTTAGTTTAGGGGTGGGGGGACAAAAAGGATAAGTGCACATTATGCTGACAAGCATCTTAGAGGCTTCTAAATTGTACTAACATAAATGGCAAACTGCAGGTCCATGCACCCAAACTGCAGCATGCGGGGGCCCTATCCAACATTATGTGAGAACGGGTCCTGCTTCTCTTGATCATTTTGTTTGCTTGTGCTTTGTAAAATGTCTGTAAAATTCATAGCAGGGCATCCCGCGTGAGCCCATAAATCTTTTTCTTCATTGCCTTACGACCACACCTTCCTGTGTGGAGTCCAGTAATAGGCTGCCCAAATCAATTACAGATTACATACAAACTATATAAAGAGCAGGTGAGAATGACAATACAAGACTTGTGTCAGCGCCTGGTAAGTAGTTTTCAATAATAAAAAAGGCATTAGATCTATCTATCTATCTATCTATTTCTTATCTCTCTATCTATCTCTCTATCTATCTATCTATCTATCTATCTATCTATCTATCTATCTATCTATCTATCATCTATCTATCTATTTCTTATCTATGTACATTTTATGCATTTATGTATTGGTTTTCCAGCAGACATGTCCGGTACAATCATTCCCCAGCTGGCAGTGATACTATCTTGTTTGGTTGGTAAGCAGAATGTTTTTTTCCTCCCATATACAATTATTGCTCTTGTTGCCTTTATAGAAAAACATAGAAAAGATTGGATGTTTAAGTTGCATGTATCCGTCATTTCTTACTGCAATTTAGATAAGGAAAAACATCTTCTCATCGACTGTGAGGGGCGGAGCCGCTATTTGTGCTATTTCCTCAATTCCTCATAGCTTGATACAATGCAGTACGTTCCTCCGAGACGGTGTTGCGTTGCAGTATAGCCGAGGAAATGTTTTTATTTATTGCTTCAATTTAGATCTCTCTCTACTTCTTCTTCTTCTTCTTCTTCTCTCTTCTTCTTCGTCTTCTCCTTCGTCTTCTCTCGTCTTCTTCTTCTCTCGTCTTCTCCTCTTTTTCTTCTTCTTCTTCTCTCTTCTTCTTCTTCTCTCTTCTTCTTCTTCTCTCTTCTTCTTCTTCTCTCTTCTTCTTCTTCTCTCTTCTTCTTCTTCTCTCTTCTTCTTCTTCTCTCTTCTTCTTCTTCTCTCTTCTTCTTCTTCTCTCTTCTTCTTCTTCTCTCTTCTTCTTCTTCTCTCTTCTTCTTCTTCTCTCTTCTTCTTCTTCTCTCTTCTTCTTCTTCTCTCTTCTTCTTCTTCTCTCTTCTTCTTCTTCTCTCTTCTTCTTCTTCTCTCTTCTTCTTCTTCTCTCTTCTTCTTCTTCTCTCTTCTTCTTCTTCTCTCTTCTTCTTCTTCTCTCTTCTTCTTCTTCTCTCTTCTTCTTCTTCTCTCTTCTTCTTCTTCTCTCTTCTTCTTCTTCTCTCTTCTTCTTCTTCTCTCTTCTTCTTCTTCTCTCTTCTTCTTCTTCTCTCTTCTTCTTCTTCTCTCTTCTTCTTCTTCTCTCTTCTTCTTCTTCTCTCTTCTTCTTCTTCTCTCTTCTTCTTCTTCTCTCTTCTTCTTCTTCTCTCTTCTTCTTCTTCTCTCTTCTTCTTCTTCTCTCTTCTTTTTCTTCTTTTTCTTCCATCTTCTTTTTCTTCTCTCTTCTTTTTCTTCTTCTTCTCTCTTCTTTTTCTTCTTCCTCTCTCTTCTTTTTCTTCTTCTTCTTCTTCTTCTTCTTCTTCTTCTTCTTCTTCTTCTTCTTCTTCTTCTTCTCTCGTCTTCTCCTCTTTTTCTTCTTTCTTCTCCTGCGCCCTTACTTTTCTTCTTCTCTCTACTTCTTCTTCTTCTCTCTTCTTCCCTTTTCTTCTTCTTCTCTCTTCTTCCCTCTTTTTCTTCTTCTTCTTCTTCTTCTTCTTCTCTATTCTTCTCTTCTTCTTCTTCTCTCTTCTTTTTATTTTTCTCTCTTTTTCGCCTCTTCTTCTTCTCCTTTTCTTCTTCTCTCTTCTTTTTCTTCTTCTTCTCTCTTTTTTTTCTTCTTCTCTTTATTTCTCTTTTCTTTTTCTTCTCCTCTCTTCTTTTTCTTCTTTTCTCTTATTTTTCTTCTTCTCTCTTTTTTCTTCTCTCT